>NW_016829166.1:176945-180528 GCF_001698545.2 Rhinopithecus bieti | reverse complement strand
CTCTGTCACCCGGACTGGAGTGCAGTGGCCAGATCTCAGCTCACTGCAAGCTCCGCCTCCCGGGTTCACGCCATTCTCCTGCCTCAGCCTCCCGAATAGCTGGGACTACAGGCGCCAGCCACCTTGCCCGGCTAGCTTTTTGTATTTTTTAGTAGAGATGGGGTTTCACCGTGTTAGCCAGGATGGTCTCGAACTCCTGACCTCGTGATGCGCCCGTCTCGGCCTCCCAAAGTGCTGGGATTACAGGCTTGAGCCACCGCGCCCGGCCTCTCCCAAAAGTTTTATAGGTTTTCAGTGTATAACATTTCTTTCATTGAATTTTTCTTGAATTTCTTGAATTTTCTTGAATTTCTTTCATTCATTTTTTTGTTGTTGTTGTTCAAGTATTTTGTTCCTTTTGAATAAAGAAGCCTGGTGTGGATGGAGAACTGATCCAGCCTTTCTGTGGCTCTCCTGTTTCCAGGATCTTGTTATTACAAATTTGGTTGGCCCAGCTGTACGGTTACATGCACCCTATTGGGACAAAAACCTCAGGCTAGACCAGCTGTGAGCTTTCCCCATTCATTTTCTACCAAGTTCACTACTTTTGCTGATAAGATCATTAGGCATGTCCTTCCGCTCTGCTCTGAATCAAGCCAGCCTTGTCCATCAGTGGAGCTGCTGGCTTTAGCGGCTAGCCCTGCCTTAGGAAATGCCCCTGCCGACGGGTTGGGGTGAGAATGGAGCTGCCTCTGCTGGAAGGCTGCTCTCTTCCATGCATCTTACCCAAAATTCTAGCAGCTTTTCCTAAAGAAAAGCTTCTCAGTTTGTTGTTTGTCTTAAGGTGATTTTCAGAGTCCTGAAATGGTTGCTTTCGAAAACTTTGTTCACTTACTTAATTTTTTTGGGTGGGAGAGAATTTGTCAACTGCTTTATTATGCCATAGACAGAAGTTGCTCTCAATTTTATATATGTACATATGGAATGAGAGAGGAGTAGGGGGGGAAGAGAGACAGAGATTCTTGCTTGGTCACCCAGGCTGGAGTGCAGTAGTGTGATCATGGCTCATTTTAGCCTTGACCTCCTGGGCTCAAGTGGTCTTCCCACTTCAGCTTCCTGGGTAGCTGGGACTACAGACATGCACTACCATGCCCAGCTAATTAAAAAAAATTGTTGCCAAGGCTGGTGTTGTACTCCTGGGCTCAAGCAGCCTTCCTGCCCTGACCTCCCAAAATGCAGGGATTATAGGTGTAAGCCACGATGCCCAGCTCTAAAATGTAATTGATATGGAGACCTTGATGACCATGAATTTCACCAGTGGAAATCTGTTTCTCTTAGTCGTCATGCCATTAACAATCCACTGATTTTACTAATATCCCATTGCTATATTCTCCCTGGTAATTAACAAAATGCTGGTGTCATGGAGACAGAAAGAGCAGGGTGCCCCTGGAATGTGGGCAGTATTCCCGATTGGAGTACCACCAGCTAACTGCCCAAGAAGACACATCACCTGTTTTAATACTAGCTGCTTAACCTGTGTCTCTCACACAAACATATACCATACCACAGTCTAGACTGAAGTATTTTCTTTTTTTCTTACTTTTTTGAGACGGAGTCTTGCGCTATTGCCCGGGCTGGAGTGCAATGGCGTGATCTCAGCTCACTGCAACCTCCACCTCCCAGGTTCAAGCGATTCCTCTGCCTCAGGCTTCTGAGTAACTGGGATTACAGGTGCCCGCCACCACGCCTAGCTAATTTTTTGTATTTTTAGTAGAGATGGGGTTTCACTATGTTTGCCAGGCTGGTCTCTAATTCCTGACCTCATGATCTGCCTGCCTCGGCCTCCCAAAGTGCTGGGATACAGGCGTGAGCCACTGTGCCTAACCTACTGAAGTATTTTCAAGCTATTTAACTGGATTTTCACCTTTAGTCAAACCTCAGTTAATAGCTCCAGTTTGAGTAATTGTCAGCACACTTAAGTAAAGGAGAATTCTGTGGGAATTGCAGTCCCCGAGAGGAAACAGATGCCAAATTCAAAGAAGGGCTCTTTGGGCTGCTTGGGCCCATAGCCCCAGAAGCTGAAAGAGAGCTGGCACTCTCCTGGAAACCAGTGAGGCCCTTAAACTTGCCAGCCTTCTTCAGAGCTGGAGCCTGGGGGCTGGAGACAGGAAGGGGAGGGCTCCCGGAGGAGAAGGGGTAGAAAGTGCAACCCAGAACTGAAAGGGATAAAACTCACTGTTCTGTGTGTGCATCATAGTGGGGTGTGTAGTGAGGATAGACCATTTGAGTGTTACCAGTTTGTTTTAAAAGAAAATACATTAAACAAGACTCGTATAAATGTGATTTAAGAGAATGATCTATTAATGTGGTCCAGCCTGGGTTTTGATTCCTTCATTACCAAAGTTTGGACATAAAGTAAATTTTCCCTTACTGTATTATCATAATAAAATATAGGGAAGAACTTAGGAAATCAAAGGAAACAACTTTTAATTTTTTAATGAGAGCACAAAGAGAGAGAGAGAGAGAGAAAGGTCCTAAGGCAACCAGGAAACAGCTTGTCAATTTCTACCAAAAAAAACAAAAAACAAAAAACAGCCAAGGGATATTGCTGGACTTGGATGGAATCTGTAGATCAATTTGGGGAGAATTGCTCTCTCACAATGTTGACTCTTCCTATCTACAAATAAGAATTATCTTTTTATTAATTTAGAACTTAATTTCTCAAAAAAATTGTATAGGTTTTCAGTGTATTGGTCTTGAATTTATTTGGTTAATTTTTTTTCCTAAATATTTTATTCTTTTTGAATAAAACTGAGAAATTTATGGTTCTGGACACTGCCTGTGTGGATGGGGCCTGAACTGCACTGGTTTGACTTAATAGATTTCCCGGGTTGTTACTGAGTTGAACTTGTTCATATGTTGTGTCTTTAATTTTGGAACCCTTGAAGTTTTCCTCTTAACAGTAAGCCAAAACCTTTGTTTTAACTGAAGTACCGCATTGCCTTTAAAAATAGTTCCCAAAGGTCTCCAAGACTTGAATGAAGATTGAGGAATATGGAGTTCTGGTTAAATAGTGACAGAAAGCTGCTGGAAGGAATGAGATCTTATGAAGCAGTCTGATGATCTTGTGCCAAGTTTGGCTGGATTGGTTAAACTCAGGGTGTTTGAACTGGAAAAAAAGGTCCAGGGAGATCGTCTAATATCTTTTTTTTTTTTCCTTTTTTTTGAGACCGAGTCTCGCTCTGATGCCCAGGCTGGAGTGCAGTGGCACAATCTCGGCTCACTGCAAGTTCCGCCTCCCGGGTTCACGCCGTTCTCCTCCCTCAACCTCCCGAGCAGCTGGGACTACAGGCACCCACCACCACGCCTGGCTAATTTTTTGTGTTTTTAGTAGAGACGGGATTTCACCGTGTTAGCCAGGATGGTCTCGATCTCCTGACCTTGTGATCCGCCCGCCTCGGCCTCCCAAAGTGCTGGGATTACAGGCTTGAGCCACCACGCTCGGCCATTTGATGCTTTTTTAATATCATTATCTAAGTTAGGATTTAAAATATTGAACTCCGGCCGGGCGTGGTGGCTCAAGCCTGTAATCCCAGCACTTTGG
>NW_016829166.1:162772-173175 GCF_001698545.2 Rhinopithecus bieti | reverse complement strand
TTTTTTTTTTCCGGAGACAGAGTCTTGCTCTGTTGCCAGGCTGGAGTGTAGTGGCCCGATCCTAGCTCACTGCAACCTCCACTTCCCAGGTTCAAGTGATTCTCCTGCCTCAGCCTCCCGAGTAGCTGGGACTACAGGCGTGTGCCACCTGAGTGCGCCCGGCTAATTTTTTGTATTTTTAGTAGAGATGGGGTTTCATCGTGTTAGCCAGGATGGTCTTGATCTCCTGACCTCGTGATCCACCTGCCTCGGCCTCCCAAATGCCTGGGATTACAGGCATGAGCCACTGCGCCCGGCCGGCATTCTTAGTGATGAAAAGGAACAGCTTCTCAGTCGGAGCTGAGTGAAGAGAGAATGTGAGGCAAAGAATTGGAGACAATGAAGACAATTTTTGTTATATACAGCCTTAATCTAGTAATAGCCTTTTGAAAAAAGAGAAAAACTACCAGGTTCAATGTATATGTGTTAATAAAGAGGCACCTTAATTTTGGGGGAAAATATAGTGCTAGAACTGAGAAAATATAGTTATCAACCCCAGTGGGAATGACACCAAGGTAATTTAACTCTGTGCACCTGCGATCACAGTGTTTTATTGTTAAATATATTTGTCTACCGTTGGTGCATAAGGTAAAAGGTAACTCACATGATTTCTTTGTCTGTAAGATGACCCTTTAGATATGTAGTGGAATAAAAGTAGCTCTAATCCTGTGGATCCAGCCACCTTGGGGTCTTCGTGCTGGTGTTCTGTTAGAGGTGGTGACGCATTTGACATCTCAAGTGCCAAATGATTTGATCAGAGGTACTGGTCCCTGGACATTTTTAAGGACAGTTTCTTATCGCAGCTACCACTAGGTACATGCAGGACCAGTCATGTAAATTGAGGAGACAGTGCAAAGTGAAAATGTGGAACTCTTTCTTTAAATTATTAAACATTTCAAGACAGTTTCAGCATAGCACTAAACCAAAAGTGATTGTGCAGGTCACATACTCATGAAATCGTCCTTAGCACATGCTCCGGGATAGTGAAACAAAGATGCTAAAGTTTTAAAGCATAAACAAGTAAAATCTGTACAACCAAGTGCAGAAGTGGCAGAAGAAAGGGGAAGAAATAACTAAGACCTTCAGGGTTTTGTGGAAAAGTTCACGGCCTTCAGAAGTGTTTGGGCTGGTTAGAAAACTGGTGTTTTAAGTATTTAAATAAAGGATATAAATATTGCAAGTGTTATAAATGATATAAGCAAAATTTAATATAGCTGCATTTTCATCCAAAAGGGTTGTCATTATTCAGCTTAAAGGCTGCACTTGCTTTTTTGTTTTTCACCTTTAACGATTTAGGAGAGAGGTACAGTGACTTCTCAGGACAATGGGAATGATATGAAATTTTAAATATATTGCATATTGTGGTGCTGTTGTGTTTTGCCTAAGGACAATAATAATTTTAATCAGGTAGAATATTTAAATTGTTGTCCTTGGAAGCAAAAGAGAAAACTGCTTCATGATGAATGAATTAAAGTTCTTTTCTCTGCAACTAAACTTGTATACGAAATGAAAAAATCACAGTGTCGTTGAATGTAAGTATTTAAAGGAACCATTGTGAGAGGAGTAGGCGGATACTGATAACACACTGTTTTTCTGCAGAAAATATTTGTGCCTAACTTCTTCATACCATGTGTTTCTCTTATAATCAAAACTTCTGTCTTTGTCAAGGACACCTTGAGCACATTGCTAGGGAAATGGAACTCTTAACAAAACCCTGCTAAATCCTTTTGCTTACCACCCCCTCTTGTTTTCTGATTAAACTTCTCTTCATCTTCCCACATAAGGGGGTGAAAAGAAATCAACTGTGTTAAATGCCAGACTCCCAGGAGTTTGGATTTGACTTTTCTCTCACTGTTTGTATGGGTCTTTATTCCTCCCTCCCTCCCTCTCTCCCTCTCTCCCTCCCTCTCTCCCTCCCTTCCATCTCTCTCTCTCTCTCTCTGTTCTCTTTCTTTCAGTATCTCTCCCTGTCTTTCTTTCTCACCACCCACATATTTTCTTGTCCTGTGCTGGAAAGGGTTTTGGTGCTTGCCTGGTGAAATCTCTAGACTATCTTAAAGCTTTTCTTTTACTAACAGCCATCAATGATTAAATTGCTTTAGTCCAAAAACCAAGACTTTGCTTTTGAAGGAGGGGGGCTATTCTCCCCTTAGTGTTTCTGCATCAAGCTGAAAGAGCTCCCTGCTTAGGGTAACTCAAGTCACCTTCCTTAAAAAAATACTCCCAGGTGTTAGAGATCTCTTTATTAGAGTCATAAAATAACTACTTGGTTATTTTAAATAGTTCTCTTTGGAAATGAGAGTCCCATTTTACATTAAGCAGGCAAGGCTTTGATGTATTTCACGTATTTAAGCCTTAGCTTTGATTTGTTAGTATTTAAACTTACCGAGAACACTGGTCTTTGAGACACAAAACGAGTTCATTTAGTAGTGGTTTAAAATAATTTTTAACTTATAACAAATAACTGGAAACAGAATTTCTTTAAGCAGGGTACTCCTGGTATGGGAACATGTTTGGTGGCAGGTTTCCCAGGGGAGAGGATCCAGGAATAAGGAAGCACTTATTGTACGGTGCCATTGCCACTTGCCGATGGCTCAGAAGCGGAGCTGAGGCCTCTTGGAACTATGTAGTATTGGGAATGCATGTTTATGTATGATTAATTTTCAAACACACCTACTTTATGACACATGGCTGTATTTGTATTGTTTTCTGGGGAAATAAAAGGTTTGAATGAAGGTGAATTTTGCCACAGCTTGTAAACAGCCTCCTGAACCTGTTGGGGATGCATTGCTCCAAATCATTTCAGTTTAATCCTTTAATCCTCCCCCCATCTCCACCCCTCACCTCTTTCCTATGTGTTCACAGCCCTCGGCATTCACAGAGAACATGTCCCTGAAAACACGCTGGAGCGTCAAATGCAAGAAATCAGATAATAATTATGTTTGAAGAGGGTGATTTTATTCCCCAGGAGAAATAAAATCTCGCTCAGGCAACAGGGGATGCATTGAGGACTGGGGCTGGAGGCAGCTGCTGCCAGCCCCACCCCAGGTCACTGGGCCTTCGCCTGAGCTCTTGACCTGGCTTGAGCCCATCCCACTGACCTTCACAATCCACGTGGGCAAAAAGTCATGGGCCTCCTGGCTGCCTTATTCCAGGGATGCATGGGATCCTCGAAGAGGAGGCAGGGCAAGGAAACTAGCAGAGTCATCTCACCACCAAGTGGAATTCTTCCTCTGCCCTTAGTTCCTTGCACCTTCCCTACCAGGGTTTTTTGTTTTGTTTTGTTTTGTTTTTTGCCCAGGCTGGAGTGCAGTGGCGCATCTCGGCTCACTGCAATGTCTGCTTCCCAGGTTCAAGTGATTCTCCTGCCTCAACCTCCCGAGTAGCTGGGACTACAGGCGCTCCACCACGCCCGGCTAATTTTTTGTATTTTTAGTAGAGATGAGGTTCGCCATCATCTCCTGATGGTGGTCTCAAACTCCTGACCTCCAGTGATTCGCCTGCCTTGGCCTCCCAAAGTGCTGAGATTACAGGCGTAAGCCACCAGCCTGGCCCCTACCAGGGTTCTTTACCTTTATGGTCCCAATTAATCCCTTTGGCAAAGCTTGTGGACCTATTCTTAGCATGGTTTTTGTTGCTGTTTTCTTTTAGATACAAAGTCTCACTCTGTCTCCCAGGCTGGAGTGCAGTGGTGAAATCATAGCTTTGCAGCCTCGAGCTCCTAGGCTCAAGCGATCCTCTTGGCTCAGCCTCCCCAGAAGCTGGGATTACAGACGTGAGCCTCCGTGTCCAGCTTCTCGACATATTTTTAAATGCATAAAGAATATACTAGACAGCAGGTACTGCGACTCACGCCTGTAATCTCAGCAGTTTTGGAGGCTGAGATGGAAGGATTGTTTGGGGCCAGGAGTCCGACCAGCCTGGGCAACATTGAGAGACTCTGTCTCTACCAGAAAAACAAATAAATAAAATAAAATTAACCAGGCATGGTGGCATGCACCCTAGCCCCAGGTACTCGGGAGGCTGAGGTGGAAGGATCGCTTGAGCAGTTCGAGGTAGCTGTGACTGCACCACTGCACTCCAGCCTGAGCAACGCAGTAAAGACCTATCTCCAAAAAATAAATAGTAATAATAATAAATAATTTTTTAAAACAAAAAAAGAAAGGCAAGTACGTTAAAATTCAGTGTTACCCGTGCATGGCTAGCTCCTTCTTATTTTTTACATAACTCGTTCAATGTCACCTCCTGAGATGCCTTCCCTTGTCGGCTTACATGACAATTAAAGGAGAGATTGTGATTTACAAATATGCAGTTAACTTACAGGGGTGCAAGTACTGTGTTACAAAGCCAATAGCAGCAAGAGCAATAAGATAAAATGAGAAAAAGGCAGGGAGGAAGGAGGAGAGGAAGGGAGGAAGGGAAGGGGGAACGGGCGAATCGTGCAGTGTGGCCATGCCTTGACGAGCCCCTGAGCAGAGCTGAGGCCCCCTTTCCTTTAGGCCTCTCACCGTGCATACTTCTCTGGGCTAAGAGTGTTTCTTCTATTTCAAGGTATGTGCTTTTCAGACCCAGTGGCCCCTAAAGGCTAACCCACTTCTCTTCATAAACTTAAGAGAAACAGAGATTCAAATATATGAGCTATAATCATGAAAGTCTAATTATTTTTGAGGAAGCCTAGTGACACCCACTGATAATATGAAAATAATGAGCAGTTATTTGTTGAGATCTTAATACATTGTATGAAACCCTTTACCTAAATGATCTTGTTGATTGCTCACAAAAAAGCCTGGGTGCCATGCTTCTCATCGTTCAGATAGAGAGAGTGGGAGGTAAAGCCCTTGGCCAAGGCCACACTGATGGCAGCCGGTAGACCTGGAATTCACACTGGGGGCTGCCTGACGTGAAGCCTGTGTTCTTCCTCCTTACCAATGCCTTCTTTCCTAGGCACTAGCGATTTCAGAGTTTGGATTCCAACAGAGTTGATGTAAAATACATGATTAGAATCAACATTTCCATTTGAAACCTGGACACACAGGTTAGACCCTCAATATGCCATATTTAAATAGAGCTTAGTGTCTTGAAATAATTCCACATGATGTAGGTTTACCCACATCCTGGAGGATGGGCCAGGGGAAGGAAGAGCTGTGCCATGAGCCATCCTCCAGGATCCTCTGGCTTCCTGAGCCAAGATGGCCTGGAGCATCATCTGTTTCTCTTCCAACTCATCTTATGGTGGGAGTTGTGCAGGAGCAACTTTCCTGCCAGTGCCCCACCCCTTATTCATCCATTCCTATCCTGGAAAGTAGTGATGAAATCTGATTCTTAAGAACTGGAAGGTTAACCTATGAAGGGATAGATTTAAAGACTTGATGAACTTTAATTTTACCTGCAATAGCTCAACCAGGACTTGTTACTGCTACCAAAACTCCCAGTCATTGTGACATTTTTGTCATCTTTCTGAAGTCATTACAGGACATTTTATAGACTTTTCTTTTTTTAGATGAAAGGGTCAACTTCAATCCAAAGCACAAAGAAGCAAATAATAATATTTTTTCTCTCTATTTCCATTTGGTTCTTTTGTCCAAGAAGATCAAAGAATTACTAAATTATTTCTCTTCACCCTTGCACACACTGAATGGAGAAAAGTTTTCTCTCCTCATTTTCAAATAGTGAGAGAGATCATGGTGGGTCAATTTAGCTGGTAGTTTATTAAGGTAAAATAGTTTATTTTACCTTAATAGGTAGTTTATTAAGAATCACAGCATCTCAGGAAAAAAGTACTCATAGAGATATTCATTTAATAGCTGAGGAAATCGAGGCTGAGAATTTGACTTGCCCAAAGACACAGAGTCGGCAGCAGGCTGAGTCTAGATTTTAGGCGCTGGGTCCAGTGCGCTTGTGTGGTCCATGAGGGAGAGGCAGAGGGATCTCTTTCCTTCGCTCACTCATTCTTCCACTGAGGCATTATCGGCATTCACGTGAGCCAGATACTGACCTGGGGCCATTTTTGTTTTTATATTTTGGAAAAGGATAGTGGGGGAGAAGAATTGGGGAGAGACAGGCCAGTAAATTCATGATCTCGATATGAATGGTAAGCGCAATGGGGCATGCTGAGTTGAGGTAGAACGAAAGACATTCGCCTGGGTTTCAGGAAAGGTCTGGACTTGGCTGGAAGCATGAGTAGGGCATGAATGGATCTGTGAAAGGTACAAAGGGAGGGAAATCGAAATGGATCTAAAGAGCATGGAGAGGAGTCAATGAAAGATGTTATGTCTGTCCCTGTCTGAATGCATGCCCTTCTGTTTCTGCCTAGATGATGCCTGACCATTTCTCTTGCTCTAGAATGTCTCCTCACATCTGTTTTCAAATATTGCTGCAGTTTTAATATTATACTTATCCACATCAGTGAGTAGAAGCTTCTCTTTTCTTCTTGGTTGTGAGAACCCTGGAGTCAGGAAAAGCTCAGTCGTTCATCATAGTGCCCTGGGAGGCGCCTGCCACAATTCTCACCCGCTTTTTCTGACGCATATGTGTAAATCGTAGATACGTTACTGAATAGGAATCCCACCACCCTCCTAAAATTCATGTCATTAGAATACCTTAATCTTAATTAACCTGGAATACGATGTTATTAGAATACCTTGGTATTATTATTATTATTTTATTATTATTATTATTATTATTTTTGAGACGGAGTCTGGCTCTGTCGCCCAGGCTGGAGTGCAGTGGCCGGATCTCAGCTCACTGCAAGCTCCGCCTCCCGGGTTCAAGCCATTCTCCTGCCTCAGCCTCCCGAGTAAGCTGGGACTACAGGTGCCCGCCACCTCGCCCGGCTGGTTTTTTGTATTTTTTGGTAGAGACGGGGTTTCACCATGTTAGCCAGGATGGTCTCGATCTCCTGACCTCGTGATCCGCCCGTCTCAGCCTCCCAAAGTGCTGGGATTACAGGCTTGAGCCACCACGCCCGGCCTACCTTGTTATTATTATCCTGGAACATTATTAAATAGTTCCAGGATTTTTCACTGAATCATGCTATTTGTAGTTGTTAGAGGTACTGTTTTTATTGCTGAGTCAGGTGACTACCAGGTTTCAAAGAAAGTGCTGATTAACAGGGTAGCTTCTTTCTAATACCAGCCTTCTCTGATCAAATGATAGATGTTCACTTGGGCGAATGGGTAAAATTAAGAGTAAAATAAATGGAAAACAAAATGGGTTTGAATATTTTTTAAAAATCACAAATTTCTCAATTTAGATTGAGAAGTTTAGAAACTTGAATTCCTCCTTTTCCAAATTTCTCCATAGATTGAATAAGTGGCTTTGTTTTTCAAAATAAAACTCCCAACACCAGAAGCCACCCTAATTATTCAACCATATAAAATATTCATATTCTTTTGTTTCATTCTGGAAAAAAATGATCTGGAAATATTGCCCCCGATCCTGTAGCTAAGAATTGCAAATCATTTTCTTTTCAGAACATCATATTGATTTTGAGTATGGATCAAGCAAATACAACATTTTCTGAAACTCAAAAACTCTTTTTTTTTTCCAAAATGGAAAAAAAACTCACACTTCTCTTACACACAAATAAATTAAGACTTTGAATGTTTGGCTTCTGAATCATTTGAAAAATATTGGCAAAGAAGTTGTTGTAATGAGCCTCAGGCCTAGCCAACATTTTAGGTGCTTTAGTTTTAAGACAGGGAAGATATATTCTGCTGGGAAGAAACCCAAAAACCTGGAAAAATGAATTATTAAACTATCTGGAAGTGTCTCAGGTGTGGTAATTATGGTAGTAGCATTGTGGTCTGTCACCTTGGTTGCAATTTTTCACCTAATGTTTATAAGGGAATCTTCCAGTAGGTTAACACGGTCCTGAAATGTACTTCAAAAGGCCAAGTATACAGGAAAGGTTTAAAAACAATAACTACTAGTGAATGAGAAGGAATTTATTTCATGCTTGATGGAGTTTGGCTTTATAAATTTTTTAGCTGCTGGTTAAATCCACAATAGAGGAATGGTTCCATTGTGTGTCCTGAGTAGAAGAAAAAAAGTAGAAATTAGTATCACAGTAACAGTAACTAAAGTGAGTAACATTTCTCAACAAAAAACATGCAGACTAGTTTATTAAGTCCTTGATGAAGTACTGGGAAAACTGTATCACACTACATAGCTACAGTCCTCATTCTACCCTTGATTGTTACCTGTAAAACTAAACATACCTTCTTGGTACTGATCCTAGTGCTCCTTCTCACTCTCTGATTTCCTATCCCACCTCCTGCTCAATGCTCATGTGGTTCCCCTTTATTGAAATATTTCAGTCGTCTGCAATGAGTCAGCAACCTCAGGGACTTTAAAAAAAAATCTGTTGGAAAACAAATACAAGATGGCCAAATAGGAACAGCTCCGGGCTACAGCTCCCACCGTGACCGACACAGACGACGGGTGATTTCTGCATTTCCAACTGAGGTACCAGGTTTATCTCACTGGGACGTGTCAGACAGCGGGTGCAGGACAGCGAGTGCAGCCCACTGAGCGAGAGCTGAAGCAGGGCAAGGCATCGCCTCATCCCGGAAGCACAAAGAGTAAGGGAATCCCCTTTCCTAGCCAAAGGCAACCTTGACACACAGCACCTGGAAAATTGGGTCACTCCCTCCCTAATACTGCACTTTTCCAATGGTGTTAGCAAACAGCACACCAGGAGATTATATCCCGTGCCTGGCTTGGAGAGTCCCACACCCATGAAGCCTCCCTCATTGGTAGCACAGCAGTCTGAGATCTAACTGCAAGGCAGCAGCAAGGCTGGGAGAGGGGCGCCTGCCATTGCTGAGGCTTCAGTAGGTAAACAAAGAGGCCAGGAAGCTCGAACTGGGTGGAGCCCACTGCAGCTCAAGGAGGCCTGCCTGCCTCTGTAGACTCCACCTCTGGGGACAGGGCATAGCCAAACAAAAGGCAGCAGAAACTGCTGCAGATTTAAATGTCCCTGTCTGACAGCTTTGAAGAGAGTAGTGGTTCTCCCAGCATGGAGTTTGAGATCTGAGAACGGACAGACTGCCTGCTCAAGTGGGTCCCTGACCCCCAAGTAGCCTAACTGGGAGGCACCCCCTAGTAGGGGGCGACTGACACCTCATACAGCCAGGTGCCCCTCTGAGACGAAGCTTCTGGAGGAAGGATCAGGCAACAACATTTGCTGTTCAGCAATATTCACTCTTCTGCAGCCTCCGCTGCTGATACCCAGGCAAACAGGGTCTGGAGTGGACCTCCAGCAAACTCCAACAGATCTGCATCTGAGGGTCCTGACTCTTAGAAAGAAAACTAACAAACAGAAAGGACATCCCAAAACAGAAAGGACATCCCACCAAAACCCCATCTATACATCACCATTATCAAAGACAAAAAGTAGATAAAACCACAAAGATGGTGAAAAACAGAGCAGAAAAGCTGAAAATTCTAAAATCAGAGTGCCTCTCCCCTCCAAAGGAACACAGCTCCTTGCCAGCAATGGAACAAAGCAGGACGGAGAATGACTTTGACGAGTTGAGAGAAGAAGGCTTCAGACGATCAGACTTCTCCAAGCTAAAGGAGGAAGTTTGAACCCATCACAAAGAAGCTAAAACCTTGAAAAGAGATTAGATGAATGGCTAACTAGAATAACCAATGTAGAGAAGTCCTTAAATGACCTGATAGAGCTAAAAACCATGGCACAAGAACTACGTGACAAATGCACAAGCTTCAGTAACCGATTCGATCAACTGGAAGTTGATCAGTGATTGAAAATCAAATGAATGAAATGAAGCGAGAAGAGAAGTTTAGAGAAAAAAGAGTAAAAAGAAATGAACAAAGCCTCCAAGAAATATGGGACTATGTGAAAAGACCAAATCTACTGATTTGGTGTACCTGAAAGTGATGGGGAGAATGAAACCAAGTTGGAAAAGATTCTGCAGCATATTATCCAGGAGAACTTCCCCAACCTAGCAAGGCAGGCCAACATTCAAATTCAGGAAATACAGAGAACGCCAGAAAGACACTCCTCGAGAAGAACACCTCCAAGACACATAATTATCAGATGCACCAAAGTTGAAATGAAGGAAAAAATGTTAAGGGCAGCCAGAGAGAAAGGTCAGGTTACCTACAGAGGGAAGTCCATCAGACTAACAGTGGATCTCTTGGCAGAAACCCAGCAAGCCAGAAGAGAGTTGCGGGTCAATATTTAACATTCTTAAAGAAAAGAATTTTCAATCCAGAATTTCATATCCAGCAAAACTAAGTTTCATAAGTGAAGGAGAAATAAAATCCTTTACAGACAAGCAAATGCTGAGAGATTTTGTCACCACCAGGCCTGCCCTAAAAGAGCTCCTGAAGGAAGC
>NW_016829166.1:153367-160467 GCF_001698545.2 Rhinopithecus bieti | reverse complement strand
AAAAGCCAAAATTGACAAATGGGATCTAATTAAACTAAAGAGCTTCTGCACAGTGAAAGAAACTACCATCAGAGTGAACAGGCAACCTACAGAATGGGAGAAAATTTTTGCAGTCTACTAATATCCAGCACCTATAAAGAACTCAAACAAATTTACAAGAAAAAAACAACCCCATCAAAAAGTGGGTGAAGGATATAAACAGACATTTCTCAAAAGAAGACAGCCAACAGACACATGAAAAAATGCTCATCATCACTAGCCGTCAGAGAAATGCAAATCCAAACCACAATGAGATACCATCCCACACCAGTTAGAATGGCAATCATTAAAAAGTCAGGAAGCAACAGGTGCTGGAGAGGATGTGGAGAAATAGGAACACTTTTACACTGTTGGCGAGAATGCACACTAGTTCAACCATTGTGGAAGACAGTGTGGCGATTCCTCAAGGATCTAGAACTAGAAATACCATTTGACCCAGCCGTCCCATTACTGGGTATATACCCAAAGGAATATAAATCATGCTGCTATAAAGACACATGCACACGTATGTTTATTGCGGCATTATTCACAATAGCAAAGACTTGGAACCAACCCAAATCAATGACAGACTGGATTAAGAAAATGTGGCACATATACACCATCGAATACTATGCAGCCATAAAAAAGAATGAGTTCATGTCCTTTGTAGGGACATGGATGCAACTGGAAACCATCATTCTCAGCAAACTATCACAAGAACAGAAAACCTAACAGCTCATATTCTTACTCACAGGTGGGAATTGAACAATGAGAACACTTGGACACAGGAAGGGGAACATCACACACTGGGGCCTATCATGGGATGGGGGGAGGGAGGAGGAATAGCATTAGGGGATATACCTAATGTAAATGATGAGTTAATGGATGCAGCACACCACCATGGCACATGTATACATTTGTAACAAACCTGCACGTTGTGCACATGTACCCTAGAACTTAAAGTATAATAATAATAAAAAAATTTTTTTTGTTTTCCCCCGGGGGAAAAAAAAAAAAGCCCCCCCCAAAAAAAAAAAAAAAAAAAAAAAAAAAAAAAAAAAAAAAAAAGATTATGTTTAAAATGTGCTTGCTTTAGTACACATTTCTAACCGACTCCGCCACCCCCACTTCTTTTTTTTGAGACAGAGTCTCTCTGTGTTGCCCAGGCTGGAATGCAGTGGCATGATTTCGGCTCACTCTGCTTCTTAGGTTTAAGTGATTCCCCTGCCTCAGCCTCCCGAGTAGCTGGGATTACAGGCGTACACCACCACGCCCCACTAATTTTTTTTTATTTTTAGTAGAGATGGAGTTTCACCATGGTGGCCAGGCTGGTCTCGAACTCCTGACCTCAAGTGATCCACCCCCCTCGGCCTTCCAAAGTGCTGGGATTACAGGCGTGAGTCATCATGCCTGGCCCCAACCTTCTTTCATCTTCTCTCATCTTTGAACAGATGTGGTTCTTTGCAACAAAAGGATAGTGATTACTCTGTAACTATGAAAAGGGAGTAAATATAATATGTAAGACATCGCTTTTAGTGAAGATTTTTTTCCAAATATTAGCTTATCTGAGAAGGAAGATTTAGTTTTAGTGAAAGACAACCTAGATATTTTTATGAAATTAATTATCTGAAGATTTTACTTGCATAGGCATGCTAATGAAGTATATTTCTTCTAAATATACTTTCAATAAAAAAAGCAATCTTCCTTTTTATTAAAAGTATATTTAGGGCCAGGCATGGTGGCTCACCAGCACTTTGGGAGGCCGAGGCGGGTGGATCACTTGAGGTCAGGAGTTCGAGACCAGCCTGACCAACATGGTGAAACCCCGTCTCTACTAAAAATACAAAAGTTAGCCAGGCGTGGTGGTGTGCACATGTAATCCCAGCTACTCAGGAGGCTGAGGCAGGAGAATCGCTTGAACCTGGGAGGTGGAGGTTGAAGTGAGCCAAGATCGTGCCACTGCACTCCAGCCTGGTTGACAGAGTGAGACTCTGTCTCAAAAAAAAAAAAAGAAAAA
The DNA here is from genome assembly GCF_001698545.2 of Rhinopithecus bieti. Lineage (NCBI taxonomy): Eukaryota > Metazoa > Chordata > Mammalia > Primates > Cercopithecidae > Rhinopithecus > Rhinopithecus bieti. The sequence goes on along the minus strand of NW_016829166.1, from coordinate 158,432 downwards.
AAAATGTATATATATATAACAGCCAGATAAGAAACCTGTCTAGTGCAAAGAACTATCTGATGCTGATTACTGTAACTGAGATATTATTCTCCAAAAACAGTTAAATTTACGTTTGTGAGGTTTGAGCTGCTTTTTCTCAATGGCTCAGGGCAAAGATTCCAGCAGAGATAGTGTGTGGGGCCCCCATGACTCCCTGGCCCCTCCCCTCCTCAATAACACAAGACCCTGCAGTTACTCAGACTGAGAGGTTGTAGGGAGTTCTTGTGATGTCCTGCAACTGGTGGGGGTGAATAAGGAGAAAGTGGCAACATTCATTAACTGGTGAAGTATTTGTTGTTAATTGAGAAATGCCTTGTGAAGTCAGTTCTTGTAACCTTGATTTCTTTTTCTTGCTTGACTAGTCTGTGTGAAGGGAATGGATAAAGTTGATTGTACTGTAAATCTAAATGCACGTATGTAATACAGAACCAAAAAATGTCATTTTAGCTGTTTGGACAAAACGCCATAGTTTAAGAGCATATTTTATTTTAAATGATTAGCTCATAAGAGAAATTTTAATCAGAATACTAGAATGTTATGGTCATAAAGGATGGAGGAAATTATTATTTATCTTAGTACCAAATAGAATAAATGTCAGCCCCTGCTACAGGTAAGTACCACATATAAGAATGTATGTGTTACTGTAGGAGCTCCATTATTACATAAAATATAACTGTCTAACTACTGCTTGATACAAATAATGAATTGGGGAGCTGCATGATTAAACATAATGTCTCATCTGGTTCCTCATAAAGCATTTTTTTCTTAGTTTATATTAAGAAAAGAAGTCCCTTTACAGGGATATGATAAAATAAGCATCTTTAAGTTAAAATGAAAATAAATATATTAAACATAGTATATGATATAAGTCCATGTTATGTTTCAAAATTAAGAATAATGCTTTAGAGTACAAATATTAAATAACTATTTTATTTTGAGAGGGTAAGGACTTACTGACAGAATGGGGTCCTTCTATTTGAGTAGAATTACTAATAGGTAGTTCTGTTTTATGTAAAAGTTTTGAAAGACTACCTAATTTTTTTTTTTCTCTTTTCTTTTCTTTTTTTTTTTTTGAGACGGAGTCTCGCTGTGTTGCCCAGGCTGGAGTGCAGTGGCCGGATCTCAGCTCACTGCAAACTCCGCCTCCAGGGTTTACGCCATTCTCCTGCCTCAGCCTCCAGAGTAGCTGGGACTACAGGTGCCCGCCACCTCACCCGGCTAGATTTTGTATTTTTTAGTAGAGACGGGGTTTCACCGTGTTAGCCAGGATGGTCTCGATCTCCTGACCACGTGATCCGCCCGTCTCAGCCTCCCAAAGTGCTGGGCATGGTAAATTTTTTAGTGTAGCAAGTGTTAGAAAAAGAACCATTTTTGTTTTATAATTTAAAATTTAAAATATTTATAATGGAAAAGATCATTGAATGTATTAAGCAGTGCCTAAAAAATAACAATTGAAGCCATGAATTCCTTCTGTGTTACTAAAATTACACTGTGCTATTTTAAATTTCACTGAAAAATAAACATTTCAGTAATGGTATTTCTATATGGTTTTTACAAAGAAAAGATTATATTCTGTGATCTTTTAAGATCAAGTCATAGTATGTTAGAGAAACACCACTGAGCTGAGATCCTTGTAGTACGCTCTCAGCTCGGTGTCCATGCCTGGAGAATGTCTCTTCAACGTCGCGGCACACCATCGTTTCTGTATCTTCACAGAATCTTCACCGCTGCTATCCCCTTTTACCAAGATAAAGTTAAATCTCCAAAGAACCGAATGGAGATACTTTTCTCACAGTCACCTGGAAATTATTTCCTGAATAGTTTGGACCTGGTACTGATCTTGGCTGCTTAAAGATAAAATCAGCTGAGACAAAGAAACTGTACAAAGGGAAAGATCAATAATGACTTGAAAAACATTTTGAAAACTGGATCTTTGGGTTCTAAAATTTTATTCACCAAAGAAAACAGGAGTAAAGAAAGAGAAGAGAGAGAGACAAAAAAAAAAAAATCCTAGATAATTATAGAAAAGACCTTGTAAATACTACCAGAGGCAACTGGACCTAAGTAAGGACAGAATAAATTCCCTTCTTTCCAGTGATAGGTGTTTGAATTGCATTGATAAATATATGCATTGGTCATTTGAAACTTCCCCTAAAGCCTGTTTCACAGCATTTTATTGTAAACATTTTCAATCAGAAAAGTGGAAATAATTGTACAGTGAATCCCCATTCCCTCGCCTTGATTTTTTTTTTTTTTTTTTGAGACTGAGTCTCGCTCTATTGCCCAGGCTGGAGTGCCGTGGCACGATCTCCACAGCAGCTGAACTAATTTACACTCCCGCCAACAGTATATAAGCATCCCTCTTCTCCACAGCTTCTCCGGTATCTGTTGTTTTTTGACTTTTTAATAATAGACATTCTGACTAGTGTGAGATGGCATGTCATTGGAAGCCAGCTTACTTTGTGATGCATTTCGAAGTGAGTTGGAGACGTAAGTATACTTTGCTCCTAAACATTTCCCCATGTACATTGGTATTTGTTTATGATTCTTTTATTTTGTTTTTTGAGGTAGAATGTACACGCACTAAGATACACAGATCTACCCAAATCTTAGGTGTACTCATTCTGTGATTTTTCACAACTGCATCTGCCTGTGAAACCCAAAGCTTTATCGAGATATGAACATATTACCCTAGAAAGTTCCTCTGTCCTTTCAGAGTCAATCCCTACCCCCTGCAACAATGTTTTGACTTTTCCCCATAGATGAATTTTGCTTCTGCTAGAATTTCATAAAGCTGAAACCATGCTGGTATCCTGCGTGTGTGTGAGGATTCCTTCATCCAGCACATAGACTTTCAGTCTCCTTTTGATTCACCTACCAAGTGGGATGGGGTAAGCTCATTCTCTGGATTTCAAGTGGCTCAGCTGATTTGGTGAATTTTCACTTTCAGGCCTGTTTCCTGCCATTCTCAATCTTGCCAGCAACGCTGACATCAGTACCAATGCCACCTGTGGCGAGAAGGGGCCCGAGATGTTCTGCAAACTTGTGGAGCATGTGCCGGGTCGGCCCGTCCGAAACCCACAGTGCCGGATCTGTGATGGCAGCAGTGCAAACCCCAGAGGCAAGTGTCGCGCCTTCGTTTCTGAAATTCTCCTGGGAATGTACACTTTGTGAAATGAGGACTGAGACTTCTATTAGGAAGCCATAAACATTGTGTTCACCTTCACTGCTCTTTGTTTCACTAGCATTACGGTTTAGAACTTAAGAAATGTAAAGCAAGAGCTGAGAGGAATTCATGTTTTTTATTTTCTTTTAACAGAACGCCATCCAATATCACATGCCATAGATGGCACCAATAACTGGTGGCAAAGTCCCAGCATTCAGAATGGGAGAGAGTATCACTGGGTCACAATCACTCTGGACTTAAGGCAGGTAGGTCACGCCAGAACCCTTGAAGAGTGTCTATGGGCTGCTGAACTGTGGTCTTCCAATGACTTTTGGGAAAGTCTGGCTTCTTTCGGAATACATTTACATTCGGGTCTATTTTCCAGCAGGTGAAGGCAAGTGGTATACAGAAGGAGTCCCTGGTGCCATTTCTTGTCACTTTTATCATTCTCAGGTGTCTTTGGGGAGATGGGTGCAATTGCTTCCGTATGGTTGATGTTCTTTGAAGCTGCGTCAACAGGGCACAGCCGTCCGTCCAGGAAATGTCAGGCTGTTTGCTGGCTGCCGACAGATGCATGGGGAGGGAGAGGGGAAAACACTTGTATTTCCTAACTTCTAGCTTACTATCTTGCTAATGTCTTTGCGCAAGTTATTCTATAAGGATTATATAAGGCTAGAAGAAAACAAAACAAGACAGTGTTAAACCTCTTGACTGTGTCTGCCCTGCCAGATGCAGTCTGTCTGGACCAGGTAAGCTGGAGTTGCCCAATACTAACTTAAGCAGCGCCTTCAGCATGAGTGGGGAAAGGGAAGGTATGATTGGCTCCAGCCACACCTGCATCCTCTTCCCTTGCTTGAAGGCCACATAGGAGGATGCGAAGAAATATGAGATGAGCTCTGAAGAAATATGAGATGAGCTCCAGTTGCCCTGATGTTCCTGGGAAAGGAAAGGAAAGAAGAGGAGAGGAGAAGGGAGGGGAGGGGAGGGAGGGGAGAAGAGAGATGGCAGGTGTTTTGGAGCTGTTGTCCTGGTTCTGATTTGAGCTTTTCAGAAAAGCCATCGCATTAATTCTTACTTATTTCCATTCTCTTGTGTTAGAACTCATAAATTTCATGTAAAATATGAGATTGGTTAAGAGAGGCAAATAATTGTTATGTGCATTGTAGGATTTACATAGAAATTATGGAGATTTAATGACAATCAGAATTCTTTGAATAAATGATAGTTTTAAAATGTGCAGGATTTTTTTTTGAAACAAAGCCTCGCTCTGACACCCAGGCTGGAGTGCAGTGGCGTGATCTTGGCACACTGCAACTTCCGTCTCCTGGGTTCAAGCGATTCTCCTGCCTCAACCTCTGGAGTAGCTGGAACTACAGGCTCCCGTCGCCACGCCCGGTTAATTATTTTGTATTTTTAGTAGACGGGGTTTCACCATGTTGGCCAGGATGGTCTCATCTGTTGACCTCGTGATCCGCCCGCCTTGGCCTCCCGAAGTGCTGGGATTACAGGCGTCAGCCACCATGCCTGGCCAAATGTGCAGGATTTTAACAAGACAAGGTGATACTTCATATACTGATGTACAAGGAACTTGTGTTCTGTAATAATTACGGCAAATAAGGTAGCAAGATGTGCAGCTCAGAAGACGTTTTCCAAGTTCAGGTTCATAGTATTATGAAAGTAAAATAGCACTTTTAATAGCTTTTAGGTGTAGGACATGAATTAATGTGACACTCCTTAATATTTTCAAATCCCCCTAAAGAAAAAAGAAAAGAGCTTCTTGGCCAGGCGCGGTGGCTCAAGCCTGTAATCCCAGCACTTTGGGAGGCCGAGACGGGCGGATCACGAGGTCAGGATATCGAG
>NW_016829166.1:129157-152942 GCF_001698545.2 Rhinopithecus bieti | reverse complement strand
TTTTTTGAGGTGGAGTTTCGCTCTTGTTACCCAGGCTGGAGTGTAATGGCTCAATCTTGGCTTGCTGCAACCTCCACCTCCCGGGTTCAAGCGATTCTCCTGCCTCAGCCTCCTGAGTAGCTGGGATTATAGGTATGTGGTCTCGAACTCCTGATCTCAGGTGATCCACCTGCCTCAGCTTCCCAAAGTGCTGGAGTTAGAGGCATGAGCACCACGCCCAGCCAAGAGCTTCTTTTTTACCCAGGCCTTTGTGTTTATCTCAGTGGTAAGAACGGTTCTCTGGAAGATTTTGGTTTTTCCCATCACCTTTCTAATGTATTTTCCTTTTTCTAAAGGAAAACGTAAAACTGTGTTCACTATTAGGAATATGGTATTATATGAGTTTGGCCAAATTAAGACCTGGACATTTTACATATAGATTTCAAACCTCTGTAAGTCTATCTTTTGTCTTGAGATTTGTCATGCTTGACTTCATCCTGAAGGGATGGACTAAGTTAGTCTGAGGAATTCCAGAAGGCCGTCTCCATTTTAGATGTTTAAGGCATTTTTAAAAAATAAACATACTCATGTAGTTATAGACTGCTTTAGGTAATTTTTAGTGTTTTAGGGTAGGCTTTTAAAATAAGATCACTTAAAATAAGTAGTATTCAGAAATTTCTTTACCGTTTACACAGTATAAAAATTCTGCTTGTGCTTTGTTGTTGTTTTTTAAACAAAGCACATTATGCTTATATCTGATCAAGCCTTTCTCAGATTTTTTTATTTATTGAGCCTTTTTATTACAAATACTTTTGAATATGTAGAAAGCATACTACAGTGAATTCTCCTGGAGAAATCATGGACTGCTGTCTAATACATTACAGACTAGGTATTCTTGGTTCTCAGCTGAGAGACTGCATCAGGGCACCAGCTTGGTCCTGAGACCTTCAGGACAGGGATGGAGGAAATACAGAAGCAGTTCCATTTGTGTATTAACTATTGGGTTTTGGTGGCGTGATTTGGTGGTGATGCATGAAGTGTGGTAGGGTGATATATACAAAGTGAAATGTGATAGCATGAAGGATGTAGAGTACCTAACAAACTCCTCACGTTTAATAAACCTGAGTTTTTTTCCCTCTGTCATATTTCTAATACACAAATTACTTTAGATTCCCAAAGATCTTCAGATATCACCAAGGGAAATGTTAAACAAGGGCTTAATAGAATCTAATCACAGTTAGCTAACAGGATTAAGGAGTGCAGTTATGCAGATTTTGAGAAATTCATAAGTCAATAATTATTATGTTTTTTTCTGATTAGGAAGTTAAGATGGAATCATCATAGAAAAATGGAAGATACAGATAAGTGTAAATGGGTAGAAACATATCATCTCTTCACCCTGTAGCAATCGCTAATTGGTATCTTGGGATATTGACTGTGTCATTTGCCTACAATTCTATGCATTTAATAATGCTACGACAGTACTATCACGTATTACATACTTACTGCATCAGACATTGTGCTATGCACTTGATGAGGATTATGTCATTGAATTCTCATAATCGCCTATGAGTTGGCTTCTGTTATTATCCCCTTTAGACAGATGACAAAACTGAGATTTAGAGAGTTTAAAGAGGCTTGCTCAAGGGTAGGATTCACTGAAGCTTGAGAGCCTGGACTCTGCATCATTGCACCACTCTGACCCTCCAGCTGAGACAGATTATGTGATATATAAATTCGTGTTTGAATGTTTTATGTAATTTTATATCATGAACATTTCCCAGTATAACTAAAACTCAAGATTAATAATTGTTAAAACGGCATTAATAGTTTCTATATATATGGCTTACCCGTCATTTGCCCAAGAATCCTCAGGCCTGACATTTTGGTGCTTTTTCTGTTATGGGTGATAACTTGAGCTGTCAATGAAAAAAGGTTCATTTCGTACATATACCCATGAAATAATGCAGTGAATATCAATCACGTTTGAGGTTTATATGACAAATTTATGGTTAACTTTGTTTTGAGCATCTTTTGAAAGAGGAATGTTATTAACAGCTACACATATAGGAACTTATAGATATGAATTATAGACTATTCAGCATTTTTTTCCTCATCCGTATTGTTTCATCTGCTTTTCCCAACAGTTCTGGAATGTGAATGATCTCGTCTTTGCAGGTACAAAAATCACAGCACAGAGCAAGCGGGTCACAGGCTTGCCCAGGGTCGGTCTATGGCTGCACGTGCTCAGGCTAGGCCTGGAAACCAGGACCTCTGGTTCCGTCTACACCATGCCACACTGTCGCCTTGTCTTTGGTCTCCAATTATTGTTTTCCTTTGTTCTGACTTTATGGGGAGACTGGCAAGAGCTCTTGCAATTCTCTCCTGATGTTGGGAGTGTTCGGATTCTATCCTCTTCCCTCTTCTGTTTGCCTGCTCGATAGGGTCCTCTTCCCAGTGAATCCAGCAGGGTATTGACACTGTCTTCATGCTTTTGCAGTGGCTGAGAGAATTGGGTGCTACCTAACTTTTTTTTTTTTTTTGTAACCAAGAAGGAGGAAAATAAATCAGTATCTTCGCTTTTCCTTAAAAAACTTCTAAACCCGGAGAACATTTCACTGGGAGTGAGGGCCAGATGTGTGAGTAAAAATGTGTAATGGTCTTTTAGAAGATAAGATCTGTTTTGTAAAGAAGGAAAGTTCCCTATGGCATTGAAAATAAAGCTGCCTTTTGGAGCCGTGCTTTATTTTATGTGTAGGTTTAATTAGGAAGTAGCACTTTGTTGTGGGAACATAGTCACAGAGGGCCTTTGTTTTATGCAAATCTTTAGACAAGAGCTGCTTGTTTGCTGGGTTTTGTAAAACCTCATTAATTCAGATGTCAGTTGTTTTTTTCCCCAAATTTCTGAAAAATTGACCAGTACAAGGTGAGGTTTATTATTATATCATTCAAATATAAAGTGTTTATTAAGCACATCGACAAGGTCAACAAGAAAATAGGCAAATTTCACATTCTTATGATAAAATCTTTAAAGATTTTTATTGCAAGAATTGCATGTAACTTGGAGCATCTCATTAGAAGTGAATTTTGGCTGTTCCTGAAAAGAGGTTAGGCAGAAACCCTTCCTAGAAGCACTCAGATAGAAATTACTTTTACTGTATGCTTGTTTATACTCTAATGATTCCATTCCAGTTTTCTATTACTTCATACTGGCCTCCACCAATTTCAGATATTAAGGTTTCTTGATTTGCTTGGTAAAATAAATAGATTGGAAGAAATCTTAAGCTCATCATTATGATTTGGAAGTAAGCCCCTCTAAATTCCTGCCCTCCAGACATTTTCATCTTTGTTGTCATGTTCTCTGTGAAGCTGCTAGCCTCAGAAATAGGTCTTCCTTTCGTTTTCACATTTTCATTACCTCATTTTATTTTCTCATGCATAGCTTCTCTGCTGGTTATCTATTGTGGAAGAAATCACTGTGAAACTTTATGGCTTAAAACAGCAACATTCATTTTATACCTTTCCTGATTTCAGTGGGGTCAGGATTTAGGAAAGGCCTGAGTGGGTATGTCTAAGGCTGTAGACCATGAGGGCTAGAGTTGGAGCAGCTTAGGGAAGAGGGTCTCTCTTCCTTAGGGAAGAGGAGGGAGTTTGGGGAACCTGGGGAAGAGGGTGCTGGACCAGCTGGGAGAAGATCCCTGGGGCAGCTGGAGGCTGTGTTCATGAGGGTTCAGGGCTTCTCCGTGTGGTCTTTCTGCATGGACGCCAGAGCTTCCTCACAGCATGGCGGCCTTAAGGCAGCTTGATTATAGGGCAGCTTGGGGCAGGAGGCAGAAGTTGTGTCCCCTCTTAGACCTGGTCTCCAGTCACACAGTGCCAGTTTCCCTGTGCTCTATGAGACACCCAGTCACTCAGGTTGGCAGAGATTCAAGTTGGGAAAGATAGACCAGCCTCACCCATCAACCGGAGGAGGGGTGAAGAATTTGAGGCCTGTTTTAAAACTACTACTACCTTAGCCTTCTGAAAGGGTCTTTCTTTGAGAGGCTTTAATCTTTGCAGCCTTGCATATCTTATCTTGTAGGGGCCGCACCCCTGTCTTTAGGTGAGGTGAAGAGCTTATGGGAACTGAACAGGAATGCAGATACTGTTCTTTTCACAGTAAGTGAGCTGAATAAGTGAAAACAATTGAGGCCTGGCTTTAGGAACAAGATGGAGCTTTGTTTCTTGTTAAGATTTATATTTAAGCTTTCTCACTTATGTATTATTGGTGGGGGTTGCCAAATAGTCCAGGATAACCATTTTGCCATTTGGCAGAGCTCAGTTCTCTTTAGATTTTGAGCTGCCAATGTTTGGTTGCATACTTTCAGTGTTTCTACCCAGCAGGGCTTCTTGCATTGGGCCTGGGAGGATTCAGGGAAATCCGTGAAGACAGTTTTGCAGGACTGGATCACAATGTGCTTTTCATATCCCCAACTGTTTTGGCATCAAAGTAAAGATTTTTGTATATTTATGGGAAAAGAGGGAAGTCCTTTCTGAAATTATTTCTTCCTGTTATATTGAAGCTGAAAAAAAAGGGATAAGTTTTAATTTCTCAAGAAATTTTCTTTGAAAATATAATGCAGTTTGGTGTCCACTCTAGCTTTTCTTTTCTTTTATGTATTGACTTAGCTTCTCCTCAGATTGTAACATTTCCATCTTTAAAACAGAGCTGTAACAACATTTTAAAAAATGGCTTATAAAACCTCAGCTAGATCTCAAAATATCTCTTGTGTTTTTACTGTCTTCAGTGGACCTTTCCTCTACACCGAACTTCCTTTATTTTGATGTACTAGTAACATATAATAGCAGAAACTTTTTGAACTATAGAAAATGTAAGAAAAAAGTTATTTTAAAAAATCCCCTGTGATTCTTACAACCAGGGGTGACCTTTTGCTCCACTGCATCTTATCTGAGAACACTGAATATATTTAAGACATCACGGAATCTCTGCCTTGTGCATACTGGGATCTCAGGATTCATCGATGAACAAGACAATGATCAGATCCTCGTTAAGCCCTTAGTGCAGAGAAAGTGCGCAACACATGGGTGGTTCCTTCACTATGTTGGTTATTAGCAGTGATGAGCAGGTCGCCTTCACTGCATGTTTAAGGCGTGCCCTACCTCTCAAGGGACTTCTGGTCTGGTGGGGAAAAATAGACTTCTGCTGAGTGGTATAGAGTGTGCAGGGACTGGGGGTGCACAGAGAACACATAGGAAGGACCACTTAGCGGTTCAAAGAAACAACGTGGGCTGGGAGCGGTGGCTTATGCCTGTAATCCCAGCACTTTGGGAGGCTGAGGCAGGCAGATCACCTGAGGTCGGGAGTTCGAGACCAGTCTGACCAACATGGAGAAACCCTGTCTCTACTAAAAATACAAAATTAGCCAAGCATGGTGGTATATGCCTGTAATCCCAGCTACTCAGGAGGCTGAGTCGGGAGAATCAGTTGAACCTGGAGGGTGGAGGTTGCGGTGAGCCGAGATCACGCCATTGCACTCCAGCCTCAGCAACAAGAGCAAAACAGCATCTCAAAAAAATAAAAAAGATCAAAAAAAAAGAAACAATGCAAAAAAGGACCCGCTGGAGGAAGGGAGGAGGGAATACAGAAGGAAGCGGCAGGAAAGAGTAAGGTGGGAAAGACCTGGAAATTAGAAAACCTGGCATGTCTGTGGAGCTGACATAGTACATTCAGTCCTAGAATAAACATTTCCTCTCTTTTTTTTTTTTTTCTTATTTATTGGGATATAATTGACATATAGTGAAATGCACAGATCTTGGGTGTATAGTTGGGTGAGTTTTGATAAATACAGACACTTGTATAAGCCATCCCCTTGTCAAGGTATAGAACATTTCCATCACCCCAAAAGGTTCCCCCACCCGCTTCCCAGCCAATTCCCCACTTGCTCTCCTCCCTCCCAGCAGCCAGAGGAACCGCTGTCCTGAATTTTTTTTTCCCTTTGGAAGAGTTTTGCCTGTGAGATGACTTCTTATCCATGGAATCACAGTGTTTCCTTTTTTGTGTCTGGCTTCTTTCTCTGAGCATGAGGTTTGTCAGATTCACATGCCGTTGCTTATATGAGTGGCTTGTTCCATTCGTTTCTGTGTAGTATTTCACTTTATGGATATACCAACATTTATTTATCCACTGTCTTGCTGGGTATTTCCAGTTTTTGTCTATTGTAAAAATGCCGCTGCGGACATTCTTATCCATCTTTCTGGATGTTTTCATTTCTCTAAGAGTGGAACTGGCCACAAGATATATGTATATTTAACTTTATAAAACATTGACAAAGCACAGTCCAGAAAGTGCCTCTAGGCAGAAAGCAAAGCAATCCTGGGCTCTTCTCCCGGGAGTCACTTTCCCGTGCTGCCTGCTGTCCAATATTTGAAACCCATTCTTTATATCCTGTGTCCAGAGTTCTGGATTTGTCATGCTCTGGATTTGTCCTCTGGATTTGTCATGTTAAGCCTAAATCATGGAAAACATTCAATGTAGTTTTAAAGTTCTCTAGACTATAGGAAATTAAAAATATATTACTCACCTATCACTACCTTTTTGCAGGGGAATGTGGTGATTGTGGAATTCTAACTCTGAAAGCGTTGGTTTTGGTGAGATGACCAGGCTGCCAAAGTGCAATGAAGGTGGAGACTTCTTAGTGACTGGGACAGCTGCCTGTTGATGCCAGGGCACCTCCTCAGACCTGTGGTCTCTTTGCAATTTGTATGCAGGCACTTAGAAAGCACTGGCTCACTCTGGCCTGTCCGTTTCGGAAATGAACCTGCGAAAACCGTGAGGTCATATTTAAACCTGCAGATAATTAGCTGGATGGCATAGCTGTACAAACTGAGATGGCCTGGGAAATTTGGTAAAGCTTTAAAACTATTATACTTACTAGCTTCTGTTCAGCCAACTGGGCTGATTTTTGAGACAGTCTCACTTTGTCACCCAGGCTGGAGTACAATGGTGTGATCTCGGCTCACTGCAACCTCTGCCTCCTCAGTTCCAGTCATTCTTGTGCCTCAGGCTCCTGAGTAGCTGGGACTACAGGTGCATGCCACCACACCTGGCTAATTTTTGAATTCTGAGTAGAGATGAGGTTTTGCCATGCTGCCTAGGCTGGTCTCGAACTCCTGGCCTCAAGTGATTCACCCACCTCGGCCTCCCAAAGTGCTGGGATTACAGGTGTGAGCCACCGCACCTGGCCAACATAAGCTTTCCTATCAGTTGAGAATTATTAGAACATGTGTAATTGTTTGTTTCTGTGTTTAAAAAAATTATCGACTATGTTTTAGAGAAGTTTTAGGTTTACAGAAAATTGAATGGGAAGTACAGAGAATTCCCCACACCCCTCTGTACAGTAGTTTTTGGATCAAATTTTGGCTAGCATTTTTTTTTTTTTGAGACAGTCTCGCTCTGTCACCCGTGTTGGAGTGCAGTGGTGCCATCTCAGCTCACTGCAACCTCCGCCTCCTGAGTTCAAGAGATTCTCCTGCCTCAGCCTCCTGAGTAGCTGGGACTGTAGGCATGTGACACCATACCTGGCTAATTTTTTTGTATTTTTAGTAGAGACGAGGTTTCACCCTGTTAGCCAGGATGGTCTTGATCTCCTGACCTCGTGATCCACCTGCCTTGGCCCTCCAAGGTGCTGGGATTACAGGCGTGAGCCACCGCGCCTGGCCTTGGGTGTTCTTTATCACCCTTTTAAGAGCAAGTGACTGATCCAGTGCAGTTTCAACAGTTCCTAAGACCTTTTCCTCCATAGTATTTACAAGACTATCATGAGAATTGTCAATATAATTTAAGAAGTTTTGCTTTTCCTACTATTTAATGATATGTAATCAGAAGATATTTATCTGTGTTCTTCATATGACAGAAGCACAAAAAAATGCCAGTTAAATAACCACTTAGTAGGTCTCCATTGGGATGAACAATGTTTAGGATCATTTACAACTTTATCCAGTCTTGTATCAGTCTTATAGACTGAGCCAGGCAAGAGGTGGGGCTGCCTGAGGTCACCGTGCTGCTCAGGAAATGCCACCAAGGAGAAAGCATTGTGTAAACAGTGAAACAGTGGGTCTTCCACTGTAAAGCCCTGAGTTTGGGGCTCTGATTTTGTATTTTGTGAAGTATCGTCATGCCTTGCCAGAGCTCAGAAAGAATGTGACCGAAATCAGGTCATGAGAAAGATAAGATTTCAAACATCCCCTTGGAGCTGTTTGCTTGACCTCCGCTGACTTAATTGGTTTCTATGGAGTTGGCCCCTGCCTAGAAATACTACATTCCTACTCATTTGCAACTTAGACAGCTCAGTGTTTCACGAGGTTGAATCTTCATACCATTCACTTCTCATCTCTTTTTTTTTGGAGGGGGTGGTGTTGTAAAATATGCATAACATAAAATTTACCATTGTAACCTTTTTTTTTGTATAAAAATGGCATATTCTTTATTTTGCATACTTTAATTTCAGAACAAAATAAACGAAAAAAATTTACAATACACAGCATGTAATCCTGCTGTCAGAGTAGGGAGGGAATGGGGGCTTGCCACCTCGTTTCTTGCCTTCAACACAAGGACAGGAGAGAGAAAAAAACACTAGACATCAGCAGGCAGGGGGAGCCAGATGGGACGGGGCACTCGAGGCTGCTGTGGCAGCCATTTTAACCATTTTTAAGTGTGCAGTTCGGTGACATTAAGTACATTGTGCAACCATCACCACCATCCATCCCCAGAACTTTTTCATCTTCCCAAACGGAAACTCTTTACCCCTTAAACACCAACTCCACGTTCCTCTCTTCCCCCAGCCCTGGGTAGCCTCCATTCACCTTTTGTCTATGAATTGGATTACTCTGGGTAATCAAGCTTACATAAGTGGAATCATACTCTATTTGTCCTTTTGTCTGGCTTATTTCACTTAGCATACGTAATGTCCTCAAAGTTTATCTGTGTTGCAGCATGTATTACAATGTCCTTTCTTTTTAAGACTGAATAACATTCCATTGTATGCATGGACCGCACTTTGTTCAGCCATCCATCCATTGATGGATGCTTGGGCTGTTTCCACCTTTTAGCTATTGTGAATAATGCTGCTGTGAACATTGGTGTGTATGTGTGTTTGAGTCCCTGCTTTCCATTCTTCTGGATATATACCTGGAAGAGGAATTTCTGCATCATATTGTAATTCTATGTTTAATTTTTTGAGGAACCACTGTACTGTTTTCTATAGTACCCGCACCATTTTACATTCCCACTGCATCTTTTAAAAAAATAAACAAAAGCCTTCCTATCTATTATGTGTCCTAAATATTTGGATATTCTCTTTTAAAAATAAGCTTTAAGTATGATGATTTGTCAGTTAGATACTCAATGAAGTTAGATGTGTCTAAAGAGAAAGGAGAATCTTCAAGTAGAATATAGACCAAAGATCCATATAAAAAGTGAAATTTTACACACACACACGAAATAATACTTTCTCATCTCTCTAGTGCTGAAACTATCAACGATTCAGCTAGATTTAGTGCCCGAAGGAAAGAACACATAATTATTGTTTCTGGGTGTTGTAAATGTATAACTAAAAGGTTAATGTTTAATGGAGTTCATTAAGTACAGATTTGCACAGCTTTTCTAGGCAGTATCACCTGTTGGATTTTCGAGGCTTAATGATTAAAGGCCCCTTTTACTGTCATTGGGTGTGACACCCGTGTGTTTTCTCATAATAAGGCATGAAAAGGAGGGATGCAAGCTGTAAGCTCTTCGCCATCGCTCCATCAACTGGGGCAAAAACAGGTCAATGTGAGGACTAGGAGAAGAAGAGATGAAAAGAAGTTGAGTTTTCAGCCAGAAATTCTCTGGGACTGAGGCAAGAGCGGGGGAAGTGTGGGCTTTGGGGCCATGTGGGAGAGAACTCTGTACTCTTCCTACAGTGGAGAGAGGGATCTGATCAGAGCTGGAAGGCCCTGC
The DNA here is from genome assembly GCF_001698545.2 of Rhinopithecus bieti. NCBI lineage: Eukaryota > Metazoa > Chordata > Mammalia > Primates > Cercopithecidae > Rhinopithecus > Rhinopithecus bieti. The sequence continues at coordinate 142,966 of NW_016829166.1, read as the reverse complement.
TTGGCCTCTTTGTGTTTTCCTTCTCACTCACGTTTTGACCTTTCAGAAAACCCCGTCAGACCCATTCTTTTCTCTCTGCCCTGGTCTCTTGGTGTTTACAGTCAGCACCACCATCTCTCATGATTTCCAGGCACCAACATCCAATTCTGTGACTTTCAGCCCTGGTGACCCCATAGCTCCTTGGTTTCAGGTCCTGGGATGGTCTAAGGGTTTTACCACAGTGCACAAAGATCTGCGTGATGGCCCATGGCCCTGACCAGGCCCCCGCTGGCTCTCTCCTGCTGTCTCTGCACTCCTTCCTCTGTGCTCTGCCCTCAGGGTTCCACTCTGTCCTTCTTCACCTTCGCTCCAGTGACCTGGACATCTCCCATCTGGCTTCAGAGATACCTTCAGGGAAGCCTTCCCTGACTATCTGCCTTCTCCAAACTTAATGGGCCTTCCCCCAACACCCAGACACTCTCATAGCCTCCGCCTTTCTCCCTGGTGACTTGGTCAGCCTCTGGCTTTCCCACCAGGGCATTGGGTCACATAGACCTTCTATCTGCTGCCATATTTGTGGCACCTGGCGTAGTCCCTGTGACAAAGCAGATGCTCAGTTAATGATGACTGGACAAAGCTTCATTGAAAAATTGTCAGTGGGCGTCCCTTGTCCCCAGTCTCCTGTGTCCATGTGGAGTGCTCCTTTGCTCACCCCTCCCCCACCTCTCCTCAAGGGAGGAGCAGCCATTGTCCTCACTTGGGGACAGCTGACTCTCTTCCCCAGGGCATGTGTGCGCTCTTCTTTTCCTGTGCAGGCTGTTCTCAGATGCACAGGTTCTGGCCCACAGGACAGAGCTTCTGGGGTGGATCCACAAGCATCCACTCAGGCTGGGACACAGGAGGGAGTGTGTTGAGCAGGCTTCTGCTGCGGCCATCTACACCATATCCTCCAGTTTGCTTTTTTCTGGAATATTGCAAACTGCTTTTTCCAATCTTCATGACAGATTTCTGAGCCTACTTCCACAGCCAGAAGAGGAAGGAAGGGATGCCATTCATTGCCACCACCGTCCCAACATGAACAAATGGAGAACTGCATTTTGGAGAAAAGCCTAGTGTGATTTCAAAGGCTAAGATACTCCTAGGTGAAAACTCAATAGTTCCGGCCAAGGGAATGGTTAGGAGTTGGGGAATAGAAAAGGTGCTTTTTGGATGTCTCAGATCTGAGAATGGCCTATAACTGCATTTCACAAGTGGGTTTATATCATTCTAGGGGCACTTGGCTGTCACGTGGATCTTACAAGGTGGGGAAAATAAATGAAGATCCCCACAAAGAGCATTTGGTGACATGTCTGGCTGTGGTTTTGAGGTAGTTCCAGCTAATTTTCCACACATTTAGCAAAATCGCCAAGAACACTTGGTCAGCTTGAGCAATAGGAACAATTATAGGGAGAAATACATCGAGACTAGGAATGGAAACCAACCTCTTACTTGTCTGTTCTGTTTCTTAGATAAAGCGGTTCAGCACCTTTTGCGGGGGATGAGGGACAGGGTCTTGCTCTGTCACCCAGGCTGGAGTGCAGCAGCACCATCACGGCTCACCGCAGCCTTGACTCCCCAGGCTCAGGTGATCCTCCCACTTCAGCCTCTCCATGACTGGGACTATAGGCGTGCACCACCATGCCTGGATGATTTTTTTTTGTAGTTTTTGCAGAGACGAGGTTTTGTCGTGTTGCCCAGGCTAGTCTCAAATTCCTGGGCTCAAGCAGTCTGCCCACCTTGGCCTCCCAAAGTGCTGGGATTACAGGCGTGAGCCGCCACCCCCAGCCTGCATGCTTTTTTAAAACAACAATTCTATTAGTCACCCTCAAATGGAAATGGTGGCACCTGGACCGTGGGTCAGCTTGCAGGTGGGCTTCTTCTGAAATCGCTTTTCTGACTGATAGAAGACAAAACTGCTTCTGATGGGTGTTCGAAGTATTCCTTTCCTATCTCCAGATTACTATCATGGGTTACTATTTACGTTTTAAATGGGCTCGTATCTCTGTGCCCTCTATTTGTCAGCAATCGTCTTTCTTACTTTGACTTTTCTTCAACGTCCTCTTTAAGTATCTCAGCATAGTTCTGAAGGGAGCATTCCTGGATTGTCCTGTCTGAGACATGAATTTTAAGAATTTTAAGGAAAGAAATCTGCTTGATCTAAATTTATCACTATTGGCAGCTTGTCTCTCCTCCCCTAATCAAAACAAAAAGCCAAAAGAAAATGAGGAAAAAAGAGAAAAGTTACTGGACAAGGACATGTTTTGTTTTGTTTTAATTTTGGGACATGTTTATTTTGCACATCTAATGGCAGCACCAAATTTAAAGAGAAACAAATCACGTTTTATTCTAAAATGTTCTTCTCATTTACGAAGCTGGGTTTTTTTGGTCATTAATTGAGTATACTGCTCCTACAATGAGGAGATAACAGTGAAAACTGCCAACTGAAATATACCATAAATGACCTTTCAAGTAATTGCTCTGAGAACTGTGTTTAAAATGTGTATCGCAGGCATCCTTCCTTCCCTCTCAGCTCCCGAGCATCTCTGGTTTTCCTAGTTTTTTTTGTCACTTCACGTGCTGATCGATTGACTGAAGTGCTTTGGTGACTGACACACTGTAAAACTGGAAGTGAGCCATATCTGCGTTAGTCATTAGGCTCCTATGAAATAACTGCTTCTTTATTCATGAGTAGTAAGTATTAATTCAAATGGTCATTTTGCATTTCATTCTCTAATAATTTCATGAGGCATAAAGCTTAGCACAAAATCGCCACTTTCACAGGGATAATTGAGCAATATTATTTATCAAACGTACTTAACTGTTCATTAAATCTCTTTTGTCTGGGAAGAGTTCATTTCCTTCATGCAAGAGAGAAAACATTCATTTTCTCTTCATTCACTGTTCAGTTACCACCATGGAGGCAGGTAGGTTCTTCTATGGAGAATTTTCAGAGGGGAGTCGTGCCTGGTATTGAACCCTGTAGATTTCCTGAGAGCCTGCGGAGAACAGCTGCACTTTCTGTGGAGAGGAGCGGCTTCACTTCTCTCTGCACATGGGAAGTTGACCTCTGATGCTGGAAAATTCAGTTATCTGTATTTTTTAGACATCTGTGCCTGAGATGGATTTTATATATTTAAGTTAAGATTGAGGCCCACATGAACATTCCTGTCTGGATTCCTTTTTAGAGAGTGGCGTTTGATGTGTGCCTACTTTATTTATGTGACACTGTTTATGTGCATTCCAGTGATCATTAACAAAGGCTACTTGGTGGAAAATCGTGATGAAAGTGGATTTAAAAATGGCTGTATCAGCTGCAGGTTTAGCAAGACTATATTGACTCTGAGTCTAGTGAGAACCCCTGCATCATCAGTTTGTGTTCAGCCAACCTTAAATCCAGAGAAAAGGCAGTTTAGTCAACCATGCAAAAAAAGGGCAAAAGAAATATTGTGGATTTTATTGGGACAAGGGTTTAATATTCTATATACCGGCCAGGCACAGTGGCTCATGCCTGTAATCCCAGCACTTTAGGAGGCCAAGGCGGGTGGATCACCTGAGGTCAGGAGTTCGAGACCATCCTGGCCAACATGATGAAACCCCATCTCTACTAAAAATACAAACATTAGCTGGGCATGGTGGTGTGCACCTGTAATGCCAGCTACTCAGGAGGCTGAGGCAGGAGAATCGCTTGAACCCAGGAGGCAGAGATTGCAGTGAGCCGAGATTGCACCACTGCACTCCAGCCTGGGCGACAAGAGAGAAACTTCGTCTCAAAAAGAAAAAAAAGTTCTACATACTAACAGAAAATCCTTCAGTTTTCCTACATTATGTGTAAGACCAATTTGTCAACACATGATTGGTGAATTGGGCCTGTATTAATCAGCTTGGACTGCTGTAACAAGTAGCACCGACTGGGCAGCTCAAGCAAGAGACACTGACGTCCTCACAGTTCTGGAGGCTGAAGTGTAAGGTAAAGGTGTCAGCAGAGTCGGTTTCTTCTGGCTCATAGTGGCTTCTCCTCCCTGAGTCCTCACAGGGTCTTCCCTCTGTACTGTCCGTGTCCTAATCTGCTTTTCTTATGACACCAGAAATATTGACATAGGGCCCACTGCAATGACCTCATTTAACTTAATCACCTCTTTAAAGACCCTGTCACCAGATACAGCCATGTTCTCAGCTACTGGAAGTTAGAACTTCAATGTATGCATTTTGGGGGAAACAGTTCAGCCTATAACGGGGCAAAATGAAGACGAGTTGTTGTATTTAGAGTCTTTATAGCCCCCGTTTCCTCTTTATCAGACTCAGCACCCTCAGGACCCCTAGTTTGTGTCCTGGTCTCCAGTTTGGGGACCTTGAGGGCTATTGAGAGATTGTGGGAACAATGGCCAACATCCTAAGGAAGGCTTTGATCAAGATAAAAGTTAGCTAACTCCTCCCTTGAAAGTTCGTCCTAAAGTTTTCACTGTGATTGTTTTCCGTTTGGTATCATTTTCTAACATATGACTAAGCTCTCAGAATAAAAGCTGGCAAAAGGTTGATAAAATACTGACACATGGTATTGAAATAATTCTGGGCTGGGTGCGGTAGTTCACATCTGTAATCACGGCACTTTGGGAGGCCAAGGTGAGTGGATCACTTTAGCCCAAGAGTTCAAGACCAGCCTGGGCAATGTAGTGAGATCCCATGACTACGAAGAAAATTTAAAAAAATTAGCCAGGCATCATGTGGCTTGTCTGCGGTTCCAGTGATTTGGCCGGCTGAGGTGGGAGAATCTCTTGAGCCCAGGAGGTCAAGGCTGTAGTGAGCTGTGACCATGCTACTGCACTCCAGCCTGGGTGATAGAGTAAGATCTTATATCAAAAAAAAAAGGAACAGAGAGAGAGAAAGAAAGAAAGAGAGAAAGAGAAAGAGAAAGAGAAGGAAGGAAGGAAGGAAGGAAGGAAGGAAGGAAGGAAGGAAGGAAGGAAAAGGAAGGAAAGAAGGAAGGAAAGAAAGGAATGACAGTGGTAGAAGTAAAAGGGTGGAAAAACTGGATTAGGACTTACCAGTTGTCTCAGCCTGGGATTTCTTTCCTTTTCTTTGCAATATCTAGAAGTAGCACGGCATAGTGCTTAAGAGTACAAACTGCCTGGGTTCAAGCCCTGCTGTATACAGTTCAGCACCTGTAAGATACTGGGAAGATTACCTAACCTTTCTGTGCCCCAATTTCCTCATCTGTAATGGGGGGAAATGACAGTACTTACTTCGTAAGAAGAATGTAGTTGTAAGAATTCAAAGAGTTGTTGAGGCATGGTACCTCATGTCTTTAATCCCAGCACTTTGAGAGGCATGGATCATTTGAGGTCAGGAGTTTGAGACCAGCCTGGCCAACATGGTAAAACCCCATCTGTACTAAAAATGCAAAAATTAGCTGGACGTGGCGGCGTGCACCTATAATCCCAGCTACTCCGGAGGCTGAGGCAGGAGAACCACTTGAACCCAGGCGTCGGAGGTTGCAGTGAGCCGAGATCACGCCACTATACTCCAGTCTGGGCGACAGGGCGAGACACTGTCTCAAAAAAAAAAAAAAAAAAAAAAATTCAAACCATTAATAATTCTAATGAAGCACATGGCATTGGCACTGGCCACAGAAAGTGCTTCATGGCGTTAGAAGTCATTAATTTTTGTTTCTTGCACACTCTCCATCCTCTTCCCCAACTCAGCAGAATATCTGGAAGAGTTGCCACTGTACTTAACACATGAACCTGGTCTCCAAGTGAATGTAGGAATCTTTTTGTTAGTTTGTTTCTTGGCATTACAAAAACAAAAGTTCAGTAACCCTATGTGTGTGTGAACATTTGGGGGCAGGCAGTACGCAGGGTGGCTGAAGGGCTCTGGAGTTGACACCACTTGGTTTCTTTGGGGACCTGGAACTCAGTAGTTTGTTCCTTGACCTCTCTTTTCTTCAGTTTCCAAATGTGTAAAATGGGCACAAAAACAATAATGGGTTGTTTGGGATGATGATACATGTGTAAAGCTCTTAACATGCACGTGGTAAACTTGTTAGTTCTTTCCATTTTCAAATGTGAAACTGGAAGACAGAAAGTAATTCTGTTTCAAATGTCTTTATAAATGACCTTGCCTTCTCTCCCTCCCAAATGGGCTGCCTGATCATCCTGGCTCATGTGGCGCCTCTGCTTTGTGAAGTCGAGTTTCACATGTGCAGCAGTAATGAATGATCACAGCCCACATATTCATAGAGTTCAACTTTTATGATGCAAACATTTACAAAAAAATTGGACAGTGTTGAGTAGCTATGAGAATGTTCTCCCTTGTCCTCCTTGTCAAAGCCCCTGAACACATTATTTCACTTCTTTTTTTTTTTTATTTTTTATTTTTTTTGAGACAGAGTCTCACTCTGTCACCCAGGCTGGAGTGCAGTGGCGCAAGCTTCCACTCACTGCAAGCTTCCACTCAACTGCAAGCTCCACTCACTGCAAGCTTCCACTCACTGCAAGCTTCCACTCAACTGCAAGCTCCACTCACTGCAAGCTCCACTCACTGCAAGCTTCCACTCAACTGCAAGCTCCACTCACTGCAAGCTCCGCCTCCCGGGTTCACGCCATTCTCCTGCCTCAGCCTCCCGAGTAGCTGGGAGTACAGGCACCTGCCATCACGCCCAGCTAATTTTTTGTATTTTTAGTAGAGACAGGGCTTCACCGTATTAGCTAGGATGGTCTCAATCTCCTGACCTCATGATCCGCCCGCCTTGGCCTCCCAAAGTGCTGGGATTACAGGTGCGAGCCACCGCACCCGGCCCTTATTTCACTTCTAAATGTGCTTTAGAAACGGCAGTTGTCTTTGAAAGGAAAGCAGCACAAGCACAGAGATAGCCAAAACATCCGACTCCCTGAAATCACTTGCACACTGAAGTCCATTGGAGAACGTTCCTGGCAGGTGGAAAGAGTTACTATAATGAGATAGAATTATTAGTCCCTATTGATTTTATGGAATTCCAGAATCAGGGAAAAGAAAAGCAAAGAAATAAAACCCAAGAAAACCCAGGCAATGAGACTCAGTAAATTAACAACTTACTNCTTCTAAATGTGCTTTAGAAACGGCAGTTGTCTTTGAAAGGAAAGCAGCACAAGCACAGAGATAGCCAAAACATCCGACTCCCTGAAATCACTTGCACACTGAAGTCCATTGGAGAACGTTCCTGGCAGGTGGAAAGAGTTACTATAATGAGATAGAATTATTAGTCCCTATTGATTTTATGGAATTCCAGAATCAGGGAAAAGAAAAGCAAAGAAATAAAACCCAAGAAAACCCAGGCAATGAGACTCAGTAAATTAACAACTTACTTCCCAAAACATACACATATAGGTGTATGTGTGTGTACATGGGTGAATTTTTTTTTTTTTTTTTTTTTTTTTTTTTTTTTGAGATGGAGTCTCGCTCTGTCACCCAGGCTGGGAGTGCAGTGGTGTGATCTTGGCTCACTGCAACCTCTGCCTCCCAGGTTCAAGCAATTCTGTGGCCTTGGCCTCCCAAGTAGCTGGGATTACAGGCATGCACCACTACACCCAGCTAATATTTGTATTTTTTTAGTAGAGATGGGGTTTCACCATGTTGGCCAGGCTGGTCTCGAACTCCTGACCTCGATTGATCTGCCCGCCTCGGCCTCCCAAAGTGCTGAGATTACAGGCGTGAGCCACCGCACCTGGCCTAAATTTTTATATATACATATATATATATTTACACACACACACACACAGCTGACCCTTGAATAACTTGAGGGTTGGGGTGCCAACTCCCAATGCAGTCAAAAGATCCATGAATAACATTTGACTTCCCTAAAATACTTAACTACTAATAGCCTACTATTGACTTGAAGCCTTGCTGGTAACATAAACAGCTAACACATATTTTATGTGTTGCATGTATTGTATTATGTATTATGTATGTATTTATGTGTTGTGTGTTTATGGTATATTCTTACAATAAAGTAAGCTAGAGAAAAGAAATTGTTATTAAAATTGTAAGGAAGAGACAATATTGTATTTACTATTATTAAGTGGACGTGGATCCATCAAGGTCCTCATCCCTGTTATCTTCACATGGAGTAGGGTGAGGAGGAGGAGGAAGAGGGGTTGGTTTTGCTGTCTCAGGGGTGGCAGAAGCACACAAAAAAGTTCGTTTATAAGTGGACCTATGTAGTTTAAACCCGTATTGTTCAAGGGTCAGCTGTACACACGCATGTTTAGAGGTACATTTACACACATGTATTGCATATCTATTTTACAAATTAAAAGTGCTGGAGTTTGGTTTTTTAAAAAATCACCTGTATCCAGCTGGGTTAAAGGAAGTCTGGAGTCAGTAGTTTACACGGAGAAAGGCATGTTTTGGTTATTGTTGCTTGCTACCGCGACCTGAGTCAGTAATCTAAGTTTACTCTCAGAAAAGTGAGTGCTTGCTAAGGCTGAATAACTAAAACAGGGGTGTGATATTTTTACTATGTTCTTCACAGTTCAGAAAACGTTTAGAGTTCTCTATTCAATTCCTGGGAGCTGCATTTTAAAATAAGGTTATGTCCAGAGCCTTATGACAAGGCAAGGATGTCCTGTTAAATGATGAATGTTTTCAGGAAATCAGAATATTAAGGAGAAAAACGAGAGATTCTGGAGGTGATACATGATAGCTATGTTCAGATACCTGAAGGACAGTTACATGAAAGTGTAGATACTTGAAGGGCAGTTACAGAAAGATCTTTTCTGCCGCTCCAGCATGTAGAATGTTATGGGGGAGCTTGAATCAATGTAAAAAAAGATTCTCTGGCCAGGCACAGTGGCTCAAGGCTATAATCCAAGCACTTTGGGAGGTCGAGGTGGGTGGACCACTTGAGCCCAGGTGTTTGAGACCAGCCTGGGCAACGTAGCAAGACCCTGTCCCACAAAAAAATACAAAAATTAGCCAGGTGTGGTAGTGCGTGTCACTCTGGAGGCTGAGGTGGGAGGATCACTTGAGCCCAGGAGGTTGGGACTGCAGTGAGCTGATATCGTGCCACTGCACTCCAGCAGCCTGGACAACAGAGTCCGACCTTGTCTCAAAAAAAAAAAAAAAAAAAAAAAATCCTCTAATGAAGGAGTTGTCTTAAAACAAAAGGACTGTCTTAGGAGCTAATGAATTTCCTGTCACTGGAAGTACTTGGCGAAGGCCTGGGGTTTTTGGAGAGATAATTCCTTCTCAGTGCTAGATTTTGGGCTAGATATCTACCAGGGTCCCTTCCAAATCCAGGATTTGTCTGCCTAGTCTCCTCCTGCTGATAATAGTCATCTACATTCATTTTTCTCCCCAGTTTGTTTCCTCATTACTCTGACTTTTAATTTTTTTCCATTAATAGACATTTTTGGAACGGTTTTGCATTTATAGAAAAATGAGCAGAAAGTACAAAGTTGCATACTCCTCACTCTCTCCCTCCTCTCCAGTTTCTCCCACTATTACCATCTTTCATTCGAACGGTGCATTTGTCATCACTGATGAGACAATATTGATGCATTATTATTGTTGAGTGTATAGTTTACATGAGGGTTCCTTCTTGGTGTTGTACATTCTGTGTGTTTAGACAAATGTGTAATGACATGTTCCTACCATTAAAGTATCATACAGGATGGTTTCACTGCCCTAAACATCTCCTGTGCTCCACCTATTCATCTCCTTCCCTCCCTCTGAGACGCAGGTAGCCACTGATCATTTTGCTGTCTTCATCATTTTGCCTTTGTCATAATGTCATACAGTTGGAACCATACAGTGTGGAGCCTTTTCAGATTGGCTTCTTTCACTTAGTAATATGTATGTATGCATGTATGTATGTATGTATGTGTGTATTTATTTATTATTTTTGAGATGGAATCTTGCTCTGTCACCCGGGCTGGAGTGCAGTGGCACGATCTCAGCTCACTGCAACCTCCGCCTCCCGGGTTCAAGCGATTCTCCTGCCTCAGCCTCCCGAGTAGCTGGACTACAGGCATGCACCACCGTGCCCAGATAATTTTTTTGTATTTTTAGTAGAGACGGGGTTTCACCATGTTAGCCAGGATGGTCTCGATCTCCTGACCTCATGATCCATCTGCCTCGGCCTCCCAAAGTGCTAGGATTACAGGTTTGAGCCTCCACACCCAGCCTATTTATTTATTTTCTGAAACAGAGTTTCTCTCTTATTGCTCAGGCTGGAGTGCAATGGTTCAATCTCAACCCACTGCAACCTCTACTTTCCAGGTTCAAGCGGTTCTCCTGCCTCAGCCTCAAAAGTAGCTGGGATTACATGCATGCACCTCCACGGCTGGCTGATTTTTTTGTATTTAGTAGAGATGTGGTTTCACCGTGTTGGTCAGGCTAGTCTCGAATTCCTGACCTCAGCTGATCTGTCTGCCACGGACTCCCCAAGTGCTGGGATTACAGGCGTGAGCCAGCCCGGTGCCTAGCCTTTCTTTCTTTTTTTTTTTTTTTTTTTGAGACAGAGTCTCACTCTGTAGCCCAAGCTGGGGTGCAGTGGCGCAATCTCGGCTCCTCATAACCTCTGCCTCTGGGGCTCAAGTGATTCTCATGGCTCAGCCTCCTGAGTAGCAGGGACTACAGGCACGTGCCACCACACCCACCTAATTTTTTTGTATTTTAGTAGAGACGGGGTTTTACCACGTTGCTCTGGGTGGTCTCAAACTCCTGAGCTCAGGAGATCCACCAGCCTTGGCCTCCCAAAGGGCTGGAATTACAGGCATGAGCCACTGCACCCGGCCAGTAATATGCATTCAAGGTTTCTTCATGTCTTTTTGTGGCTTGAGAATTTGTTCTTTTTATCTTAATATTCCATGGTCTGGATGCACCATAGCATGTGTTTCTGTTTACCCGTTAGAGGACATCTTGGTTGCTTCCAAGTTTTGGCAATGGTGGTGCAGGTTTTAGTGAGGACCTAAGTTTTCAGTTCATTTGGGTAAATCCCCAGGAGCATGACTGCTGAATATGGTGAGCATTTTTACTACTGAGGATGGCGAGCATGTTTAGTTTTGTAAGAAACTGCCAAACTATCTTCCAAAGAGGATGTGCCATTTTACATTCCCACCGGAAATGAATGAGAATTCCTGTTGCTCCACAGCCTCCCCAGCATTTGGTGTTGTCAGTGTTTTGGATTTTAGCCGTTCTGGAGATGTGTAGTGGGCTGACTTTTTTCTCATATTTAGATGTGTTATCTCCAAATCACTATAAAAATACTTTTAACACTACTGTTAATGTAACATAACACTAGTATCTTTCAGGATCCAAATAAAGACACTGGAAACAAGAACAAGCTCTTGTGTTCATACCAATATTGTTAATAATAATAATCCTACAAATTTATTTGTACTTTTTGAGTTTATTCTGAAAGCAAATGCTACTAGGAGATTATTCACAAGACACATTTCTGATTAACATGTATGAGCAGTTATACTCCAGAGCTTCGATTTTGGCAACCAATGTATACCAGTTCTCTCCAGATGCACTTTTGTTTTTAAACAGCTGCTACTGATTCTATTTTTTTAAAAAAATTATTGTATATATTTAAGGTATACAACTTGATTTGATATACATATACACTATGAAAGAATCTTCCATCACAATCCAGATAACTAATATATTTATCACTTCACATAGCTACCCTTTTGTGTATATGATGAGCATACATAAGATCTACCCTTTTAATACATAAATTTCTAGTATACTGTACAGTATTGTTATCATCCATTGTATCTCCAGAACTTATTCATCTTGCATAACTGAAACTTTGTATGCATTGACCACCACCTCCCTATTCCCCTCTCCCCACAGCTCCTGGCAGCCACCACTCTACTGTCTGATTCTAAGTTCAACTATCTTAGACTCTACCTTTGCATGAGATCACGCAGTGGCTCTCATTCTGTGCCTGGCTTATATCGATTCTGGATTGAGACTTTTCACTGTCTTTGTTTCAGGTCTTTCAAGTTGCATATGTCATCATTAAAGCTGCCAATGCCCCTCGGCCCGGAAACTGGATTTTGGAGCGTTCTCTAGATGGCACCACGTTCAGCCCCTGGCAGTATTATGCAGTCAGCGACTCAGAGTGTTTGTCTCGTTACAATATAACTCCAAGACGAGGGCCGCCCACCTACAGGGCTGATGATGAAGTGATCTGCACCTCCTATTATTCCAGATTGGTGCCACTTGAGCATGGAGAGGTGGGTATCGTGCCCGCTGCGGCAAGATCTGTTTCCTCATCAGAGTCTCCCTGTCTCAGATGTTAGGACAGCCATTGTCATGGCCAACATTAAAGACGCAAAATTGATTTCTCTCAGTACAAAACTCTTTAACACAGCTATCTAGCTCTATTTAAAGTGGCCTTGAGTCAAGTCTGTTATGAGTAATTTCACAAACAATATAGTTTACCTTGTTGACTTCTCTTCAAGGAGGCTCTCAGTCTTCACTCTGCTCTGATTAAATGACGCCCTTGGATCCTCCTTCAGAGCATCTTCCCCACAGCACCCTGGCAAGAACATTTGTTGAAATATTAGAGAGCTAAAATGTCCCCCAAAGTTGTAGTTCTCAGTTTTCTCAGTGTTCTCCTCGGCAGGTGGTGAGCGCTGGAGACTCTTGAAGTCTTGCAGCTTAGTCCCCAGCATGCCCAGATTGTATACACTTCCTTCAAGTCAGGGTATAATGAGACACAGCCCATTCTTTAGTAGCACCTGGCTCGATGAGATCAAACTACAAAAACTCTCCAGTGCTCTTCACAGCGGGAACTCTGCAGTGAGCTCTGTGTGGTTTCAGGGGCAGAGATTAATTAAGGCAGCCTGTATCATTCAGGCTTTGTGGCACTTTTTCTTTGTTCTTCTTGAAGCCTATTCATAACATTTAAAATTTGCTTCAGAGAAGATGTAGCCCTGGGACAGATGCTGACCCATATGGAGAGAAACCACATGGAACTTAGAATCAGACAGTAGAGTGGTGGCTGCCAGGAGCTGTGGGGAGAGGGGAATAGGGAGGTGGTGGTCAATGCATACAAAGTTTCAGTTATGCAAGATGAATAAGTTCTGGAGATACAATGTGGTTTCTAACCACATGGAGAGAAACAGTCCTCTTAAAAGATTTGCAGCATTAATGCCATAATGTGATGAATGCTGCAGTCTTTGTTCTTCACACTGGAGTCTGGTTCCACATCTGATCTTCGGCAAGTGAGGGTTTTCTTTTATATCAAATTTTAAAGTTTGAGACCTAATTTACATTCAGGAAAGCATACAGATTTTAAGTATATAGTATATCTGAGTCACTGAAATAGATAACTTCAATAAACTGAAGGCATTGAGATCATGGTAATTCACAAGTAATTAACGAATGTTAGACATACTTTTACAAGAAGCTAGTTGTTTTGTTTTGATTTTAGATAGTATCTCTTAAAGATTCTGTCCTGACATTAGACAATCAGGGCTATGTTTTTGCATGCTTAAAATTGACATTTGTGGCCAGGTGCAGTGGCTTACCTCTGTAATCCCAGCATTTTGGGAGGCTGAGGCAGGCGGATCACCTGAGGTCAGGAGCTCAAGACCAACCTGGTGAACATCGTGAAACCCTGTCTCTACTAAAAATACAAAAATTAGCTGTACGTTGTGGTGCACCCCTGTAGTCCCAGCTACTCAGGAGGCTGAGGCAGGAGAATTGCTTGAACCTGGGAGGTGGAGGTTACAGTGAGCCAAGATCGTGCCACTGCACTCCAGCCTGGACCATACAGCAAGACTCCATCTCAAAAAA
>NW_016829166.1:101089-128933 GCF_001698545.2 Rhinopithecus bieti | reverse complement strand
AAAAAAAAAAAAAAAAAAAAAAAATTGACATTTGTCTATTTTGATGCCTTCATCTTCAGATTCATACATCACTCATCAATGGCAGACCAAGCGCTGACGATCTTTCACCCAAGTTGTTGGAATTCACTTCTGCACGATATATTCGCCTTCGCTTACAACGCATTAGAACGCTCAATGCAGATCTCATGACTCTTAGCCACCGGGAACCTAAAGACCTGGATCCTATTGTTACCAGACGCGTGAGTATGGGACGGCAGTCCTGCCACTATGAAAAATTAATTTTATTTAAGGAAACTGTTATTTTTCTTCTTTCTTTTCTGGTTGTTCTTTCCCCCACATGTTGGCCTTTTTTCTTGCCAGTGGCTATGTCCTTATTTCATGTAAGATTGCTATGTTGTTACAGATGCTGCCTTTAGGTGATGGACCAAAACCGTGTCCTCAGGTCCCTCACCCACCCTGTCCCCGTAGTGCCATAATGTGGTGAATGTCATGGTCTTTATTCATCACATTGTAGTCTGGTTCCACATCTGATCTTCGGCAACTGAGTATTTTCTTTCATAGCAAATTTTAAAGTTTGAGAAATAATTTACATTGAGGAAAGCATACAGATTTTAAGTATATAGTTAAGTGTATAAGACTGGTGTCACAAAAATCTTCATATCCCTTCAATAACCCAGGAGTGGGATTACTAAGTTATAGGATAGGTGGATGTTTACCTTTTTAAGAAAATGCTAAACTTACATAAAAAGTATTTGTATCCAGCTGGGTGTTGTGGCTCACATGTGTAATCCCAACACTTTGGGAGGCTGAAATGGGAGGGTCACTGGAGCCTGGGAGTTTAGGACCAGCCTGGGCAATAGAGGGAGACCTCAACTCTATTTAAAAAATAAAAATAAAAGTAATTGTATCCGTTTTGTAGTCTGACCAGCAATGTGTGAGAGTTCTGGCTGCACTACTCACTCTTAGATATTTAGTGCTATCAGTCATTTTTATGCCGGCTGTGCCTGTGTGCATGTATTGGCATTTTGTGATGTTAATTTGTGTTTCTCTGATGACTAATGTTGACAATGTGCTTACTAGTATATGATCAGATTTTTTTGTCCATTTTTAAATTGGACAAAAATAAGCCTCCTTGTTACTGACTTATAATTTTATTTATTTTGTGTATGAATCCTTCATCAGATATGTATATATTGCATACATATCTGTTCTACTTGGTGTTTGCTTATTCACTTTCCTGTGACTTTTGATGAGCAGAGGTTTTGTGATGAATCTCAATTTACCATTTTTTCTTTTAAGATTAATGCTTTCTATGACCTCAAAAAATATTAGCTTATCCCACATTTACCAAGATATAATGGTACGCTTTCTTTTAGTAGCTTTTATAGTTTTTGCTTTTACATCTATAATTCATTTCATATTCATTTTTGTATTTGATGTGAGGAAGGAGTCGGAGTTTTTTTGTTTTTTCTTTTTTCCTATATGTATGTGCAATTGTTCTAGCACCGTTTGTTGAGAATATTTTACTTGTTTTGGGGTCCTTGTTGAAAACTATTCAATCTTATTATTGTGGGTTTATTTCTGGACTCTCTACTGTTCTGTAGATGTATTGGTCTATTCTTGTGCCAATAACAAGCTTTCTTGGTTACTGTAGCTTTATAGTAGGTCTTGAGAGGTCAGGTTTCTTGTATTTCCTTATAAATTTTAGAATCAGTTTGTCAATTTCCGTAAAAAAAAATAAAGCCTGCTGAGATTTTCATTGGGATTCCATTGATTCTTTAGACCAATTTGGGAAGAATTTTAGAAGACATTTTAACAATGTTGAGTCATCCAATCTGTGAACCTGCTATAACTTTTCACTTATCTAAATCTTCTTTAATTCCCCTTGGCAGAGTTTTATTGTTTATTTGAAAAGGTCTTGTTCAATAATGCTCAATAATGTTCAATAATGAAAAAAAAAGGCCGGGTGCTGTGGCTCACGCCTGTAATCCCAGCCCTTTGGGAGGCCTAGGCGGGTGGATCACGAGGTCAGGAGATCAGGACCATCCTGGCTAACACAGTGAAACCCCGTCTCTACTAAAAATACTAAAATTAGCTGGGCGTGGTGGCGCATGCCTGTAATCCCAGCTACTCAGGAGGCAGGAGAATAGCTTGAACCTGGGAGGTGGAGGTTGCAGAGCCGAGATCACACCACTGCACTCCAGTCTGGATGATAGACCACTGAGATGCCTTCTCAAAAAAAAAAAAAAAAAAAAAAAAAAAGGCACACATAGTAAGACTAAACTGTTATTATTTGTAGATGACATGGTTATGTATGTAGAAAATCTGCAAAGCAACTACCAGAAATAAAAAGTGAATTTAGCAATGTTGCAATATACAAAATCAATAAACAAAATGAATCACATTTTAGTCACTAGCAATGAATAATGGAAAATGAAATGTAAAAGAAGTCTATTAACACTAACATGTAAAACATAGAGAAGTGGTGAGTGCATTTCTTCAGAGGAAAGCACTTTGTTCTGTTAATGTGATTGACATTTCTTGATTTTTGTGTGGTAGACTAACTTTGCATTCTAAGGTAAATCTTAGTTGTTCATGATCTTTTCAAGAGAGTGCTATATTCAATTTACCAATTTTTTAAGGATTTTCAATAATGAGTTTTGAAAGAATACTGACTTGGTTTAAGATGCAGCCAAGTTGGGGAATTCTTTTAGACTTCTTTGGGTTCTGATGAACTAATTTGAGCCTAATTTATTTTAATTGAGCACAGGATTCTTTGTGCATGAAATATAATTTTAAATGTACATGTAATTATATTTTAGATTGCCAATAAAACTCTTAAACCACATGAGATATTTGTTGGTGTGCCAACATTTTCATTTCACTGAAATCTAGGTTTTAATTTTGTTCATGACTTTCTTTTCCTTAGTATTATTATTCAATAAAGGACATTTCTGTTGGAGGCATGTGTATCTGCTATGGCCATGCTAGTAGCTGTCCATGGGATGAAACTACAAAGGTGAGTTGTAGTATTTTACATTTCACTAAAACTTCAAAAAAGAAATTATACCTATAATATCTGCATTACTCTTTTTTATTCAAAACAAACATGAAAGGTATAAAATTATGCTGCAAAAAACAGATTTTCAGAAGTTTAACTGGTATCATTTTAAACAATTTCATTTTGCTTTGGAGGATATGTTTCTAATTAAGTCCTTGCAATGATTTTTTTTATGTGATAAAATATCCCTAACATAAAATTTACCATTTGAAAGTGTACAATTCAGGGGCCTTATTAATTTTGAAGCCCTTCTGTCTATAAGAAAGTCAAACAAAAAACGTGCAATTATAAATTATGTTTACATTTTTTTTTAAAGAAGGGTTTTCTCTTCCTATTTTCTTCCCTTCCATTTTGTTGGTACTAAATCAAGATTTAAAAGGGGCATGGTGGCTCACACCTGTAATGACAGCACTTTGGGAGGCAGAGGCAGGTGGATCACTTGAGGCTAGGAATTTGAGACCGATCTGGCCAACGTGGAAAACCCCATCTTTACTGAAAATACAAAAATTAGTGGGGCATGGTGGTGTGCACCTATAGTCCCAGCTACTCGACAGGTTGAGGCAGGAGAATCGCTTGAACTTGGGAGGCGGAGGTTGCAGTGAGCTGAGATCATGCTGCTGCACCCCAGCCTGGATGACAGAGCAAGACTCTATCTCAATAAAAAAAATTTAGAAAAAGATTGAAAAGTTTATCTGTTTTAGCATTACATTAAATGAATAATATGACATCTTCTTTTATTTTTTAAAATTTTTGTTTATTTATTTATTTATTTATTTATTTCGAGACAGAGTTTCGCTCTTGTTGTCCACGCTGGAGTGCAGTGGCACAGTCTCGGCTCACTTCACCCTCCACCTCCCAGGTTCAAGGGATTCTCTTGCCTCAGCCTCCCGAGCAGCTGGGATTACAGGCACGTGCCACCATCCCCAGCTAATTTTTTGTATTTTTAGTAGAGAGGGGGTTTCACCATGTTGGCCAGGCTGGTCCTGACATCTTCCCTTTTAAAACACTTATGTGAAGTTACTTCTTATTTTCTTCTAATCTTTGTAATTCTTTACCTCTTGAATAGGACTCTTCTATTATCGATGCCAAAAAATATATAGATGAACACTAAGAAAATTATTAACAGGAGCTTCTAAACCCTTAATGTCCATGCATCTTTTTTAAAAAAGTTTTTATTAGCTAAGTCGTATCCTGGTTTTGCTTTCTTCCTCTTTACTTCTGTTTGTAACCAGGTTATTTGTATATATTGGCATCTAAAAATTAAATGCCAGCTTGCTTTGATGATATTCATATATCCTCTGTTGTGAGGTTTTGCCACATATTTGACAGATAGGTTCTTTTTGTCATGAAATTAAGAAAAATAAGCAGATACATTTTCTGATCCAGTTTTGGCTTCCTTATTGTACAGAAACTGCAGTGTCAGTGTGAGCATAATACTTGCGGGGAGAGCTGTAACAGGTGCTGTCCTGGGTACCATCAGCGGCCCTGGAGGCCTGGAACCGTGTCCTCTGGCAATACATGTGAAGGTCAGTATACTTAGAATCTGAAGGTCAGTGCACTTTTCCTCTTAATACGTCTAAGTTTATGATGTCTTAACAACTTTTATAGTTAGCAAGTAACTTGTTTTCTTAGAAATTTAAGTAGTTTCCAAAGCTGCAGAGTATCTTAAAATTTTTACTATTGTGGCCTAAATGTAGCTTTATGGGTTTGCTGTTTTATCTACAAGTCCCCCTTCCCATATAGTTTATTATTCTGTATTAATTTTATTTTAGTTTTAGTTTTTGTTTTTTTACCGTGGGATCTGCCAGGTTGTATATTCCGTATTGATTTGGATTTAAGTTTTAAATAGGCAATATATTCACAAGAGTCCTACATCTAACAATATGTAAAAATACGTAGTAAAAAGCATGACTTCCACTTCCTCTCCTTCCTTTGCACTTTTTATTATTTTCTAGTATGTCCTTCCTAAAATTGTTATGCATATAAAGCATACGTTAACATATCCCTCCAGCCAATACAGTTCTTACGCAGAAGACAATGTACTATGCATGCCATTGTATACATTGCTTTTTTTGTTTGTTTTTGAGACAGAGTGTTGCTTGCTGTGTCGCTCAGGCTGGGGTGTAGTGGCACGATCTCAGCTCACTGCAACCTCTGCCTTCCGGGTTCATGCTTCATGCCATTCTCCTGCCTCAGCCTCCTGCGTAGCTGGGACTACAGGCACCCGCCACCACACCTGGCTAAATTTTTGGATTTTTAGTAGAGATGGGTTTCACTGTGTTAACCAGGATGGTCTCCATCTCCTGACCTCATGATCCGCCCACCTCGGCCTCCCACAGTGCTGGGATTACAGGCATGAGCCACGACGCCCCGCCCAGATCACTTTTATATTTAAAATGTATCGTGAAATTCTTTCCATATTAGCAATTAGAAATGCTGTTTTTAAAAACAGTTGCACAGAATTCCGTTATACAAATGTAGTATAATTTATTAAACAACCACCTATCGATGGTTATTTTGATGGTTGTTAGCCTGTTGTCCATACAAACAATTATGCAGTGATTAACCCTGTATAGGTCCTTCTCAAGTGGGCAAATACTTCTGCAAAAGGTAATCCCAGGAGATGGTTTCCTGGGTCAAATGGGTACGTGCATTTATTATTTTGATATTAATAGCTCTTCCCAATTGTCTTCCATAATATTGCCCATATCTTATAAACATGACTTATTCTAGGATTTTAATTTAATCTAAAGTCATAGAACTTACTTAGGGAGGTTGAGAGTTTTCTTTTTATAAGACATGCTACATAAATGAACTGAGATGTTAAAATATTCTCCTAGCATGTAATTGTCACAATAAAGCCAAAGACTGTTACTATGATGAAAGTGTTGCGAAGCAGAAGAAAAGTTTGAATACTGCTGGACAGTTCAGAGGAGGAGGGGTTTGCACAAACTGCTTGCAGAACACCATGGGAATTAACTGTGAGACCTGTATTGATGGATATTACAGACCACACAAAGTAAGAGTATTTCTTTGCCATTGCCGATCGTCATCTTCCCCAGGTAGAAAAGAGACTTTGTCAAGTCTTAACCTCTGTATTGGAGACTTTTGTAATGTTTCATTTATGTCCTTGTTACGCTAGTAGTGTTTATATATATATATGTATTTCCTACTCTATCTGTCCTGCTTTTCTTGCCCAAAATAGGATGTTAGTCATTGTTATTTAACTTGAATTTAGGGGCCCATTAGCTGTTTAATCCTGGGTCATAATACTAACTACAGATGTGAAAATTCAGCCATAACTAAAGCAGCTGTCTCTTGACTGTAGGAGGTGCTCAGCCAATCTTTTTTATTTTTATTTTTTGAGACAGAGTCTCGCTCTGTCGCTAGGCTGGAGTGCAGTGGCGTGATCTCAGCTCACTGCAACTTCCGCTTCCCGGGTTCAAGTGATTTTCCTGCCTCAGCCTCCTGAGTAGCTGGGATTATAGGTGTATGCCACCACACCCAGCTAATTTTTGTATTTTTAGTAGAGACAGCGTTTCACCATGTTGGCCAGGATGGTCTCAATCTCTTGACCTCGTGATCTGCCTGCCTTGGCCTCCCAAAGTCCTGGGATTACAGGCATGAGCCACCATGCCCGGCCATGTTCAGCCAATCTTTAATTGACTCAATATGTAGTTCTTACATGGGTTCTTATGGTGGTCTGGTTATAATGTGGCTCTGAGAGACAGCAGAGCGAGGGGGGCTGGATAGCAGGGATAATGGAAAAAGATGCCACTTTGCTAATGGTACTAACTACTGTCACCATCAAAAAGATGTTTGGGCTTCCTGGCTTGAGATCACCTTATCTTCCTGAAACCTGACTCCCACCCCCATGCACAAAATCATCGTAATAGTCCCATCTTGAGTAAAAAGCCAGTACCTTCTTATTGATACTATTGCCAACATTGCTGTTACTTCTAGTAAGAGAATCCAGGGCAACCTCTGCCTTTCAGGTGTCTCCTTATGAGGATGAGCCTTGCCGCCCCTGCAACTGTGACCCTGTGGGGTCCCTCAGTTCTGTCTGTATTAAGGATGACCTTCATTCTGACTTACGCAATGGTAAGCACTTGATTCACTTTTGTACTTGTAGTTGATTTTGTGTGTGTGTGGAAGATGTGCACATCTATTACCATGATATAGCCAGTTGGTAACATGATTCTTTATTGATTCTTTTGTTCACCAAGTATGTATCAAGCACCTACTATGTCTCAGGCAGTTTTTGAGGACCTGGGAATACATACTTCACAAGGTAGTCAAAGTCCTTGCTCTCAAAAACACTAAACAAACAAGTACATGGGTAATGCAATGCCAGGTTGAGAGGTAGCGTCATGGACATAAAGCAAAATTAGGACTCATGAATGGAGGGAGATGGGGTAATGAGGTGACAATGCTGGGGTGATGAAATGGCGTTTGAGCAGATAATTGAGCATTTGATGAAAGAAGAAATGAGGCTCATTTTAAAGCCATGTGTGTAACACAGTAAATAGCAATTGCTCTGCTTAGCTTTTAGAAGATATTTGGAGGGCTTTTGCATACATCATCTCAGAGCAAGCAAGTTCTCCCGTCCCGTTAACTTGGTAAATGTCAGAGTTCTTTCTTTCCGTTTCCAAAACTGGCAAATTGACTTGCAAATACCAGGGTCTTCTGAATAGGTTGCATCTGTTCAGAGACTCCTGTGACCCCATCAAGTTCTTAGCCGCTGGCAGTTAAAGTGGATATTGACCAGCAGGGATGGATGGGACCCCCAGCAATGGGGAGGGTAAATTACCCAACCAAATTGATTCTGACGTGCAACTGGTGAGGGGATGATGGTGATGATAATGAAGATGATGATGGTGATAGTGGTGGTGACATTTACCATCAATTGAGTTCATTTAAAAATATATATCATTTAAACTTTTCAACCACAGCAGATAGAAATTACTTAACCCACTTTTCAGGCAAGGAAACTGTAGCTCAGAATAGTTAAGAAACGTGCCCGAGATCACACAGCCTGAAGGTTTCAGAGCTGACATTAAAAGCAAAGATAGTGCTTGCTGCTCTCTGCCACTTGCATCTGTGCTTTTTATTTTTTACAGTTTTATAATTTACAACGATACGGTTCTCCCATTTGAAGTCTACAGTCCATTGTTTTGGTGTATTGGTGCAACCATCACCACAATCTGAGTCAAACATTTTCATCACCCCATAAAGAAGCCCCTTACAAACTGGCTGTTACTTCCTACTTTCCTCCAGCCCCTCCTCCCAGCCCCTGGCAATCTTTAATTAGCTTTTTCTTTGCAGATTTACCTATTCTGAACATTACATAGAAATGGAACCATATATGTTGGTTTTTGGT
Organism: Rhinopithecus bieti; assembly: GCF_001698545.2. Classification (NCBI taxonomy): domain Eukaryota; kingdom Metazoa; phylum Chordata; class Mammalia; order Primates; family Cercopithecidae; genus Rhinopithecus; species Rhinopithecus bieti. Next base: position 120,492 of record NW_016829166.1, on the reverse strand, counting down.
GACTGGCTTCTTTCATTTAGTATAATGACCCTTTTTCAGGATCATCCGTGTCATAGCATGTATCAGTATTTCATCCCTTTTTATTACCAAATAATATTTCATAGTATGGACATACCACGTTTTATATATGCATTCATCAGTTGATGAACATTTGAATTGTTTCTACTTTGGGGCTATTATGAATAATGCTACTAGGGACACTCATGTACAAGCGTTTTGTGGATGTATGTTTTCATTTTATTGGCTGTTTACTTAGGAGTGCAATTGCTGGATCTTACGGTAACTCTGTGCTTAACATTTTGAAGAAGTGCCAAAGAGTTTTCCAAAGTCACTGTACCATTTTATATTCTCAGCTCCCTCTGTGGATTTCATCTGTTTTCTTTCTTTAAACAAAGAATTGGCAAACTATGGCCTATGGGCCAAATCCAGCACACTGTCTGTCCTTTTGAATATAGTTTTATTGGAACAGAGATGTAGCCATTTGCCTGTGTATTCTCTACGACTGTCTTCAAACAATAATGGCCGAGCTGAGCAGCTGCAGATGATTCTCTGAGGCCAAAAAGCCTAAAATAGACACCCTCTGACCCTTACAGAAAAGTCTGCCCACCCCTGCTTTAAACCTCTTTTGCCTTCGTGTTGGGTCATTGCCATTATTGTCTTTCTAGGGAAGGGGCCGGGTCAGTGCCCGTGTAAGGAAGGCTATGCAGGAGAAAAATGTGATCGCTGCCAACTTGGCTATAAGGATTACCCGGCCTGTGTCTCCTGTGGGTGCAACCCAGTGGGCAGTGCCAGTGACGAGCCCTGCACAGGGCCCTGTGTTTGTAAGGTAAGTGGGGAGGTCAGAGATACCCCTGAACTTCCTTTGAGCTTCTCTGGAAAAGGAGTGTTTTCCATTGGCTCCAATGATCAGTTCTTGAGCAAAGTGATGAGGTTTAAGCAGAACTCCCCTTGCCCCTCCTCTCCAAGCCACACCGAGTTGGCTGTATTATACATGTTTGGACTTACGTAGGCATCTGGCTTGCTTTTTTTGTACCTCTGGTAATGGTCATATGTTCCAGAGGCATTTCTGTCACTTCTTAGAGGACACCATGCACTGCCTACCTTTATATTCCCACCTCCCTCTGTGGGCCTCACCTCTGTTTTCTTTCTTTAAACCAGCACTTGGTAAACTATGGCTCGTGGGCCTAATCCGACACACTGCCTGTTTTTGTGAATAAAGTTTTATTGGAACAGAGCTGTATCCATTTGCTTGTGTATTTTTATGACTATTTTCAACCACTAAAGGCTGAGTTGAGTAGTTGGAAAAGAGATGCTATTGACCCCTACCTGAGTTCTGTGGTATTCTTTCCCAGCTTTGTATTTGGAGGAGAACCGGGTTAACATTACATTTCCAAGAACACCAATTAAAGGCAGATATGCTATTTTGAGTTTCTCTTAAAAAGGAGTTGAATAGTCACGAGAAGTGCATTAATGTGGTCCCAGTGAGGGGTTTTATTTGGCCTTACAATATTAATAACAATATCTTCATAATTCATAGGATATTCTATTGTACCTATGTGCTTATTCCCACCTGTGCAGTCTTAGGCACATGTTATATACGACTGGAAATAATCTTGAGCATTTATGAATAAGACAGAAGATTCAAAACTGTCTTCAGATTTTGAAATGCTAGAAAGATCAGTAAAAAATGAAAGATTTAAAACAAAACAAAACAATTTAAATAGAATGACCAACTTCTAAGATCTCCAGCTTTGTTCTTGACTACAAAATCAAATTATATATATTTCAAAATCTCTATTCTGGAAATATTGACTTTATGAGGCCTCACCTTTACTTTGGACGTTTATTTTCCTGTCTCTGTGGATGGCCGAACACCTGTCTGGTTAATGTCATTTTATTCTCTCTGGACACATTGGTTTCAAAGCTAATCTTCTACCCTAACTTACAGGAAAATGTGGAGGGGAAAGCCTGCGATCGCTGCAAGCCAGGATTCTATAACCTGAAAGAAAAAAACCCCCAGGGCTGCTCCGAGTGCTTCTGCTTTGGCGTTTCCGATGTCTGCAGCAGCCTCTCTTGGCCTGTTGGTCAGGTGGGAGGCGCCATCTACTACGAGGCGGGATTTCATGAGCAGGTCGTATTGCATAAGTTGGCACGAGCTGTGTGAGGAGGAAATGAGGATGACTTCCCCTGTGACACCACTCTCATCCCTTTGCAGTGACACTGACATGGGTCAAAGGCAGCCCTCTGCTCCTCAAGTTTCTTTATAGGTCACGTGCTTGCTCCCACACACATTTCTCTATAGAAAAAAACAGGATGATGTGGCACTAGAGAACACGTCATGTTTCAGTTTCTTCTGTGGGGAAATGGATTGGGTGGGGAGAGGTCAGCTCTCCCCGTGTCCGCCCCTGCTGCTCTCAGGCCTGGGAGCGCAGCCGGCCATGAGACCATGGGAATTTTCCAGCTCAAAGAGGCGAAGGGGTAGGAGGCCCTCCGGTGGCAAGGGTGGGAACAGCGGCACGTGGTGCAGGGTTTATGAATACGGGCCAAGTTGTTGCGGGAACCGGGAGTTCTGGGGTGATGGGTTCAACTGGGGTGTCCAGGGGTGGCTAGAAGAGGTGGAGATGGTGTGATGGCTGCAGGCAAGGGAGGAGCTGCTCGGTAGGGACTTACCCACCGGTGACTGCTGTGGCCACCACGCTGGGGGGAGTACCATCACCTCTATGTAGGTGACACACTGGGAGTATAAGATCTAGAGGTTATCTTTGTACATTTTTCAGCATTTGGGTAAAAAGCAGGGGGCAACGAAGAAGAGGGAGTCAGAGCTAGCAAGAGACATTTTGCTGAATACATTTATGATGTTCTTTTGTTGTTTTCAATCTGAAGTCTATATCCATGGCCTTTATGGTTTTGCTCATTTATTTGCTTATACTGGATCTGGATTTGGGGTAGTGAGTCTTGTTCTCGGATCCTCCTGGTCCTTTACAAGTGGAAGGGTCAAGGGTCATGAGGTTCGGCAGCCACGGGTGTTATGTGAATACCATTCCTAGAGAAGCTTTCTGGCCCATCTCTTCATTGTGAACACATTACTGCTGCACTGGGTGAAGTCTAAGGTAAGTTCTATTTCATACTTCAAAACTCTTGAATTTGTTTTTAAGGTAAGCAGTATGTCCGGGTGGCTGGTCACCGACCTGATCAGTCCCAGGAGGATTCCGTCTCAGCAAGATGCACTGGGCGGGCGCCACCAGGTCAGCATCAACAACACCGCGGTCATGCAGACGCTGGCTCCCAAGTACTACTGGGCGGCCCCCGAGGCCTACCTTGGAAATAAGGTGCGTGTGTCCCTGCAGGCAGCGATGTCTCAGACGAAGATCTCGGGGAACACTGAGAAAGAACTTGCGCGGCCTGCATTTTAGGTAGTCTCATAGGGCACCTGAGTGTCGGACAGCATTTCACAGCCTGTACTTGCATCTGATGATACGAAGAAGGTTTTCTAGCCTTGTTAGACTTTATGTTGTGTTATTCAGATAAGAACTTCTGCTCTTCTGGTCTGGTTCCTGAGCAGTGTGTTTGCTGAAGTCTCATCCCCTTCTCTGAGAGAAACTTTCCGGGTCCCTGGATCACTTGTTTATGAAGTGTTCATCACATTCCCGCTTTGTTTAGTTTGCTGTAGGCTTAGCTTAACGCCTCCGTGGCTTTGTGGAGGGCCTGGCATACATAAAACAACTCAGGGAAGGTTCCAGCGATGGGGCTGCTGTGCTGCTCCCTCACTTTGAGTACCATGGCAGGCTGTGCTCATCTGAAGCTCACATTTAGGAACAGATGGAATACTTTCTGCTTTTGTTATATTTCAAGAAAATGCAAACTGGTGATTCTGCAATGTGGAGACTGGTTTGCAGGCTTAAGCCTTCCTTGCAATGATGTGTTCCCATTCCCCCTCCCCTGTTATGCCACGTCCCTCCAGATTCTGGTTGATATGAAAATTTATTCCCGAGAATCCGTCTCAATTATTATAGCTCCCTGCTTACCTTCCCAAGGTTTTTTGTTTGTTTGTTTTAAAGTAATGGCATACGGGCATGCTAGTGTAGTGTTGTAGGTTGGTATGCTTCTATTTAATTTGATGGTTATATTTTCATTTTAAAGCTTGTTTTGTATATTTTTAAGGAGCATTTATTTTGAAAATTATTGTTTTTTCCATCAAATTCTAATCCTAGAACATATGCTCTATTTATATGATTTTATCAACAGAGTTCAATGATGTTTTTTCTCTTGATATCACTTCTCCAAATTTATGGTGCAGAGTTGAGTTCTGAACAATATTATTACTGTCACATACCCATCAGAAAGAAAATCTTTATTTTGTATTGAAGGACATCTCATCAGAAGGAACACCTTTAGTCCTTTCTCTAACTAGCAAATCAAACATGTCCTTTATTGTCCTACGAGGAGGATGCTGAAATGAAAATGTGGATATTGTAGACGTGGGTCAAACTCCCCATCCCTTAAATTACTTAAGTGAAGTAAATATCTATTGTGTGATTAACAAAAGTTTATAGTAATTTGCCTTGTGGTCTCTAACAAAGAGTACATTTTTCTTCTGTGCTTTCAAACAATGTGCTGCATTTTGGTGATATTGATTAACCAAAGTGTTTCTAAATACACTTCCCTTTCACTGCCTTTAGTGTGAATTTCCTTGTCTGTCATGGCCAAGGGGATAGTTGTAGCCTAGTTGTTTGCAGGTGGATCCCAGTGACCACTTCCTCTTACTTGGTTGTTGCTGTGATTGTTTTCTCCTTTCGTGTTCACTCTCACTTAAACATTTCAGCTGACTGCATTTGGTGGATTCCTGAAATACACAGTGTCTTATGGCATCCCAGTAGAGGCGGTAGACAGTCACCTCGTGTCGCATGCTGACGTCATCATTAAGGTGATTGGTTTTGCTTTGATTCTGCTGTAGAGCTTAGGGCTTAGTGGGCTGATAGTTTGTGACTGAAAGTGACGAGGTGAGGCCACCCCAGCAAGGAGCTGGTGGCCAGGTGGCCATTCAGCAGACCCTGGACTTGGGCGGGGACTGCTGAGACGGTGAGTGTGAGAATCCGTCTTTGAGTCCATTTCTGGAGTTGCCTCAGGACAGCACCTGCCACTCTTCTCTTCATCGCCAGGGTGTACCCACCTTTTCACATTTAAAAAGGAAGCGGGGCTTGGTGGCTCATGCTTGTAATGTAAGTGCTTTGGGAGGCTGAGACAGGAGGATTGTTTGGGGCCAGGAGTTTCAGACCAGTCTAGGTAACATAGTGAGACCCCATCTCTCAAAAATTATTAGCCAGGCACCATGGCACGTGCCTGTAATCCCAGGTACTCGGGAGGCTGAGGCAGGAGGACGGCTTGAGCCCAGGAGTTCAAGGTTACAGTGAGCTGTGATTGCACCACTGAACTCCAACCTGGGTGGCAGAGACAGAGCCTATCTCTAAAAAAAAAAAAAAAAAAAAATTTAAATCAAAAGGAGACAAAATTTTGCACCGACCTTGAATCTTCTCTTTTAAGTCTCTTCTTCCCTGTGCCACTTTGCCTCTCAGAAGAATGGATTAGGCAGTACTTGGCAGTCTGAGGGCAGTAGACATGTTGCCATTCTTGTCCTCAGCCTCTGTCCCTATCCCCACCTCCTCGTTCTCCACAAAAAAATCCAGCTCGGCAGGAGGCTCCCCAAGTCCCAGGGTCCAGGGCGCGTTTGGGCAGAAACTGCTCCAGGTTCTTGTCTCTTGTGTCCCTTTCGTCTGGAGCTATCTGCACCTCCATCTCCAGCCCCAACAATTGCAGACCATACACGGTAAATCACTTTGGTTAACAGCAATTCGATGAAAAGCTGGAGCTATGTTTATATACTTTTTCTACCTCTGTACTTTAGTTAAAGATTAGAGGTGTCAGATGGGTTGCTTTGATAAAAACTGTGGGCAACTACATGACTTTCTTTCTTTTCCAAGATCCCAGCAAGTACACAGTATTTCACTTTATTACCGGAACCCCTCTAAAAAGAATACAATGAAACACCTTTTCTCTTGATAATTCTGAGCCAAGAGCTGTAGACACCATTACATGTTTGCCACAAGAAGCTAGGCATGAATGAAAAACCACGTTGCTGAATACAAAATTTAATTTAATTTTTTATTTTATCATTAAATTCAGTGACGAATGTATTTTCTCTTGTTTTTAAATGTTAGGGAAACAGACTCACTTTAAGCACACAGGCTGAGGGTGTGTCATTGCAGCCTTATGAAGAGTACCTAAATGTGATTAGACTTGTGCCTGAAAACTTCCAAGATTTTCACAGCAAAAGGCAGATCGATCGTGACCAGCTGATGACTGTCCTTGCCAATGTGACACATCTTTTGATCAGAGCCAACTACAATTCTGCAAAAATGGCTCTTTACAGGTATGTATTGGAAATGGAGGAAGAACTTATGGTGAAGGTACTCCAATTTTATCTTCATTTGTTAATATATATTTAAAGTTCAACATATTTTACATTCATTATATTAAGCACACAGCTAAAGGAACTGGTTGGCTTAAAAATTACTAAGTTTACAAACGTAATTTTATTGAAAACATGAGAACAGTTGTCCACATCAGCTGTATCCAGTAGAAGACAGACTTGACATTAGGATGAGAAACTTTCAAAGGGGGTTTCTGGGAAACGCACGATGAGTTAGCAATTGTCTGGACCATGTTGCACCTGGTTCTCACCAGCCTAATGTTAACCATCTTAGCTTTTACTCAGTCCATTTAAGTGAATGTATCCATCGTTGGTCATTTTATTACTTTGAGGAGGACAATTTCTGGCAATGTCGTGCCAAGTATCAAAGTTGTATACAGCTAGGCTGGGCGTGGTGGTTCACGCCTGTAATCCCAGCACTTTGGGAGGCCAAGGCAGGTGGATCGTATGAGGTCAGGAGTTTGAGACCAGCCTGGCCCAACATGGTGAAACCCCATCTCTACTAAAAATACAAAAATTAGCCAGGCGTGGTGGTGCATGCCTGGAGTCCCAGCTACTCAGCAGGCTGAGGCATGAGAATCATTTGAACCCAGGAGGTGGAGGTTGCAGTGAGCTGAGGTCATGCCACTGCACTCAAGCTGGGGCAGCACAGTGAGACTTTGTCTCAACAACAACAACAACAACAAAAATATTGTATGCACCTAACACAAACATAGCATGACACATTTAAGGATAATCTTTCTATTTGTGATCATTGAATGGATTAATTTTTCTGAGGTGCTTCAACTCCAAATAGGCAACGCCAGACGTTTCCCACAGTGGTCTATGGGCAACAGCATGACTTTGTACCAAACATTGAAGACATTTCCAGGGAATAATGATGGCTCCCAGAGAATGTATTGTTGTGAAAGACCTTTAGTTACTTACAAAAATCACATCACTCTTTTACTGGATTTAAATGTTTTTTTTTTTTTTGAGATGGAGTCTCCCTCTGTCACCCAGGCTGGAGTACAGTGGCACTATCTCAGCTCCCTGCAAGCCCCGCCTCTCAGGTTTAAGAGATTTTCCTGCCTCTGCCTCCCGAGTAGCTGGGACTACAGGCACCCACCACCACGCCGGCTGATTTTTTGTATTTTTAGTAGAGATGGGGTTTCACCCTGTTAGCCAGGATGGTCTCGATCTCCTGACCTCATGATCCACCTGCCTCAGCCTCCCAAAGTGCTGGGATTACAGGTGTGAACCACCATGCCCGGCTAGATTTAAATCTTTTAGGAGCCTGTCTTCACTGAGATGTGAGGTGTATTTGCGAGCGTGTGAGTCACATAACAATCTGTCTGTCTGTAGGTTGGAGTCCGTCTCTCTGGACATAGCCAGCCCTAATGCCATCGACCTGGTGGTGGCCGCTGATGTGGAGCACTGTGAATGTCCGCAAGGCTACACAGGGACCTCCTGTGAGGTGACGCTTCTCTCTTCCTGCCTTTTTCCTTTTGTTTCTTCCTAAGGGGAAAACTGCACTGAAGGGGATGTCATGGCACACATTTGAATTTTAGCTTTGGCAACCCGATGTTTGGCTCAGTCTTTTTCGGGCAATAGAAATATTAGAAGTCACATTGCTTAAAAAAACTCAGATTCCTCCACCAGGAATGGGCTGAAGCACTTGACAATATTCTGACGTCGTGCTGCCCTCCTGCCTTAGTCAACAGGAAGCTTGCAATACCCATGCCACTGACTGTGTTTCTAAGGAAGATGGAACTTGATCATATTTGAACATTTACAAATCACCAGCATGTGACCTGGGTGGCTTTATACAAGCCAGCCCTATTTTGAGACCTTTTATGGCCCCTGGGTATTTTACTTTGGTGGGCTCCACTTTACATGTGAAATATATGAAAATGCACTTGCAATCCTCAATGGAAGTAATCTGTTGCTAAAAATATTTTGAAATTACTTGGACAAACGTATTGATATTAATACCATAACAAGAATAGGCCATAAGACTCGTTGCACAACCATTACGTTTTTGTGTGTATGTTTCTACCTTTAAAAAGAAATAAGGAACTGGATTATGGTGATGGTTGCACAGCTCAGTAAGTTTTTTACTAAAAGTCATTGAATTATACACTTGAAATGAGTGAATTGTGTAGCATGTAAGTGATACCTCAGTTAGGATGTTTGAGAAAAAAGAAAGACATTTCTGTACTCGTGGGCAACTGAGCAGTTTCTCGTTGGTAACGTAGTGGAGGGAGGATGACTTTCCCTTCTCTTGCAGTCGTGCCTCTCTGGCTATTACCGCGTGGATGGAATACTCTTCGGAGGAATTTGTCAGCCCTGCGAATGCCGCGGCCATGCAGCTGAGTGCGATGTTCACGGCGTTTGCATTGTGAGTCTCTCGCTGAAGCTCAGGTGCCCTGTCCTACTCACTTCAGAACCCTTTGCTGTGTACAAGTGAATTTTTGTTTTTTGAGTGCTTCCTCCACGGAATAACCCTGGCCTCACAGACCCCAAAGAAAATTTACAGATTTAAGCTCATGTTATGAAATGTTTCTTGTTGTTGTTTTTTTTTTGTTTTGAAAAAAGTTACTTTGGTAATAGTAGAAAAGGGATATACGATTTCATTGCAGTTCTTTTTATTAGAATAATATAAAGTAGTTTTTATTTGGTGAGACTGTAAGGCAATAGAAAGGTAGAAAATGTTGTCTACTTACTAAATACAAAGGATAGGATCTTTGAGATGACAGTGCTGATATTTATTTATTTATTTATTTGAGACAGAGTCTCACTCCAAGCTGGAGTGCTTACTGCAGCCCTGGACCTTCTGGGCTCAAATGGTCTTCCCGCCTCAACCCTCCAAGCAGCTGAGGCCACAGACAATGCTAGTATTTTTTTTTAAATCATGATATTACATAATATACCATAAGAAGAAGAATAAAGTATAATCACACCCACTTATATACTGTGCTTTATAGTTAGTTGGGATAAATTCATCAAGCAGGTACTTCTTTCGTGCAATATGAGTTGAAACAGGGCTTAAGAAGTAGGTAGTTAATCTTGAGAATGAACGTTGGGGCAGGCATGGGGCAGGACTTGTTTTTTAACGTCAATCAGGAATTCTTCTAGGCCCTATGCCCTGAAGCCAGGCCGCACTCTGGGGTCTCGTGGGTTTGATCCTCAGAGATGGAGTGACTGCAGATGCTAACCAGCTGTACCCTGGTCGCCTGGCAGGGAAATGGTCACACTTTTTCCAAAAAGGATCGACTAGTCACAGAGTTAGGGAAAATTAATTACCAGACCCAGGGAGAAGATCTCAGAATGATGCCCAGGATGGCTTATGGGCTCTAGAATTAGAATTTAATTTTCTTTATTCTGTAAGTAAAGTTTTGTTTTCCCCATCTAGGATCAGATGTTGAATTTTATCATCATGTCTTCTTAGGCTTTTAATAGGAAAGGTTTCTACTGCCTTTCTTTGTATTTTATGCTATTGGCATTTTGAAGAATATAATCTTTTTTTTTTTTGAGACAGAGTCTCGCTCTGTTGCCCAGGCAGCGGTGCAATCTCGGCTGACTGCAAGCTCCACCTCCCAGGTTCACGCCATTCTCCTGCCTCAGCCTCCTGAGTAGCTGGGACTACAGGCGCCCACTAATTTTTTGTATTTTTAGTAGAGATGGAGTTTCACCATGTTAGCCAGGATGGTGTCGATCTCCTAACCTCGTGATCCACCCGCCTTGGCCTCCCAAAGTGCTGGGATTTCAGGCATGAGCCACCACGCTCAGCTGAATATAATCATTTAAAAAAAGAAATAGAATGTCCTTGGTTCTGGACCCTTCTTTGGTTTCTCATGGATTATTCAGGCTGGAATACTTTGTCAAGGATGAGTATCTCAGAGCACTGCCAGTGGGAGTCCCAGTGTCTCTCTGGCCCTCACTGGTGATGTTAATTCTGATTACACAGGCAAGGTGTCGGTCCATTTTTCCACTATATATGAACGATTCTTTCCTTTTGCAACTGAAAAACAGTTGGAGGAGGACACTGTGAGACCATGTGCATATCCCACTCTTCATCAGAATTCCCCTTAGAGGTAGGAGTTGAAAGGTTCTGGCCAAAGCAGCACGTGCTGTCATGTTTGCAAAAGCTTCTGCCCTTGTCCGTGCTCATCAGTCAGAGAGAAAGCTCTCAGGTTTCTCATTTATACAAACTACACTTGCTGATACTAATCTGAAAACAGGAGGCCTTCCTCATATAGCTCAGAGTTTTGTGACTGGTTTTAGCATTTTGTCTTTTTTTTTTTTCCACTTGGACTTCAAGTTGCTTATAGATAAATCTGAAAATCCTTTAAGACAACCTGAGCCAATTGTTCTGGTGCATGTTCCTAGGCATGTGTGCACAACACCACCGGTGACCACTGTGAACAGTGCTTGCCTGGCTTCTACGGGGAGCCTTCCCGAGGGACTCCCGGGGACTGCCAGCCCTGCGCCTGCCCTCTCACCATAGCCTCCAACAAGTAAGCCTCGGACCTCACCAGCATTTCCTGCCGGCATGGCCAGGATTCCCACCCAGATGTGTACTAATGTCTTCAGAGCAAGCCTTTGTGTGTAATAAGTGTGTGAATTTTGCCAGTGACGATTGATTTGGATTAAAGACAGAGGAGTGGGTTATTTTCTTCTAAACCAAAGTTTGGCGTATTAAAGCAAGCAAGAAAAGGTGTGTGCCAGCAAGGGCCTCTGCATGCCGTTTTCCCTCTTGGTTCCTCTTGGTCATCAGTTGTTTCACAAGTATATATTGTCTACTCACCAGCGGACTAGGAGGTAGAGGGATACAGAGAGGAATAAAACATTGTCCCTCGACTTAGGGAGTTTTTGATCTAATGACCAATATATGTACCTATGAGCCTAAACAAGAATAGTCTAAATCCATTCATTGATTCAACAGATGTTTATGGAGTGCCTACTGCGTCCTGGGTTTTACAGCAGGTGTTCTGAATAGCAAGCTGTTCTCACCTGGCCATGGGCCCCAGGGGACGCAGTGTGGTCATGAGTGTAGTGAGACCTGTTCACCAGATGGTGGGGTGGAGGGAGAGCAGTATCCAGCCTACCTAGGTGGGTGCAGGAAGCTCTTCTCTCAGACTTGCAGGAGAAGGAATTCCACAGGCAGCACAGACAGGCGTTCTAGGCAGATGGAGCTGGGCGTGCCATGGCGTGGCAGCAGGAACAGGCATCGCCCATTTGAGGAACTGCAGCAGGCCATGGAACAGAAGGCATGGAGGGAGGTGGAAGGAGATGTACCAGGCAAGGCCTTGTAGTCACGTTGGGGCAAGTGCATCCCACAGGCCAGCAGCTTAAAAGCCTCCGTCTCTCGCTGGTTTAACCTTTAGAACTCTTCCTCCACCCACTCTGAAAGAATTCCCCAGGGATTTTATTTGACATTCCAGTATATAAAAAGGATGCAGTCAGGGTTACTCGTGATGAAATTGGGGGTGTTTACCGTCATCCACCCTGTGCAGTCTCCTCAAGGTTTAGGAATAGGGTTGGAAGGGGCATCAGTTAGCAGGGGATCCCTGGAGAGGTGCGAGAGCCTCCTGACCACTTTGTGTTTGAGCGAGCTCACTTTTGCCTTGGTATGGGCAGGGCTCTGACGTGGGAAGTCAGTGCCAGGGAACCCAAGGTGGGGAACCCGGCATCTTAGGGGCACCCAAGTAGGCCTCCTGGAGGAAGCGTCAGCTGAGTTGGACACTGGGGCTGAGCTGGGTTAACCCAGGCAGACAGTGGGAGAAGTTGGTGCGCTGTGGGCTGAGAACAAGAGGAGTAGGGAGCAGGGAGTAAGGCACAAGTGTCAGTGCCTGGATCATGGGACCAAGAGTCGATGAGGGGTTGAGGCTCACAGGGTGGGCTGGCTGACCAGAGGCCCCGGGTTCTGAGCTAAGGAGATCTCACTGACAGTCTGTAAGCACAGGAGTGGTAGAAATTAAGCATTTTAAATATTTAGAAATTCGACTTCATCCATTGGAAAATTTTGTTCATTTCTGTTCTGACAGTTTCAGCCCCACCTGCCACCTCAATGATGGGGATGAGGTGGTCTGCGACCAGTGTGCCCCAGGATACTCAGGAGCTTGGTGTGAGAGGTACTCTGCATCCACTGGCTTCAAAATGCTGTGTTCACATTTTCAAAATTGAATATAAATTCTATGTGTTTGTTTTTAAATGCATAGTTAAGTGTGGTTTTGGAGTTTTGATGCATAATTGTTATTTCATAGAATCACTGAGAAAAATCAATATTTCATGTTTTAAAATTAATGTTAAACCTTGCTGGGAATTTTTTAAGAACGGTACTCTTTTCCTGGCTAATGTGAGTTCTCATCAAGAACAATAGGCTGGGCATGGTGGCCCACACATGTAATGCCAGCATTTTGGGAGGCTGAGGCAGGCGGATCACCTAAGGTTAGAAGTTCGAGACCAGCCTGACCAACATGGTAACACCCCGTCTCTACAAAAATACAAAAAAAAAAAAAAAAAAAAAAAAAGGCTGGGCATGATGGCGGGTGCCTGTAATCCTAGCTACTTTGGAGGCTGAGGCAGGAGAATCAGTTAAACCTGGGAGGTGGAGGTTGCAGTGAGTGGAGATTGCACCATTGCACTCTAGCCTGGGAGACAGAGTGAGACTCCGTCTCAAAACAACAACAACAACAAAAACAATAGGAAGCAGCAAGGAGTGGGTATCTGTGGTTCACACATTTGAATATTCCATTGCTCCCGGCTATTCTGGAGATGACAGGTGGTTTGGTTTAGTAGCTGTCTTCTGGCTTCTGAAAGCCAGTGCTGTTTTACCCATGTGTGCGCCTCAGTGCCCAGCTCTGGCTGAGCCTGTAGGAGGCTGTGTGGCATCTGGAGTGGTCAGGGGTGGGTCAGAGTTGGCTCTGGACATGGTTACACGTCCACTGGATTTATGCCTCATTTTGGACGCTCTCCCCCTTCATCACGACAGGTGAAGGAGATCTGGGAATGCCCGAGTGTGGAGTCTCATCCCTTTCACAGTAAATCTCACGGAACAGAGTCAGTCTGATTTACTGGCCACTCAGGGAGCCCCTGGACAGTGCGGTAAGGCCTTAAGTAATTGCATTTGTCTGATCCCGCTTTCAATCTTTGATACAGATGTGCAGATGGTTACTATGGAAACCCAACAGTGCCTGGCGAATCTTGTGTTCCCTGTGACTGCAACGGCAATGTGGACCCCTCGGAGGCTGGTCACTGTGACTCGGTCACCGGGGAGTGCCTGAAGTGCCTGGGGAACACAGACGGCGCCCGCTGTGAAAGGTGTGCTGAAGGTTTCTACGGGGACGCTGTGACAGCCAAGAACTGCCGCGGTGAGTGCACGAGCGTGAAGTCAGGTCGGCTGCTTATCGCCGTAGGAAGTCACATGTGTCACACAGGGCCCAGCCTGAGAAGTCACACTCTCTTGAGGGGTTACTTGCATTAATGCTGGGTCTCCGATCAAACATAGACCCACGACCCGGTTCTTCCCTGGCTACCCTATCTGGGCTTGGTTAGTCACAACCCATAGGGGCCAGGCCTGGAAAGATGCAGCTTGCCACTCGAGCGGCCAGTGTGACCTGAGAGAGTTCTGGCTCTGCTCCCAGGGACTGAAATGAAAGTGGGGAAGCTCAGAGCCTGTCACATTCATAAGGGAGATGATTCAGGGGCTGCATGAGGCAGATGAGATTCCAAGATGAAGGGTGGGAAATGGTAAGACTGTAACCCCAGAAACTACGTAAAGCACCGTGTGGTGCATCTTAGTCCTCTGTGCTGAAACTACCCGATCCCTGTGTCCCTCTGCTGAATTTGAGTCTTGAAATTACGGATCATGGAGAAAACTAGATTCTCCTATACAGCAGACGACCTGGCCAGAGGGATGATTCAGCCCTCAGATTTTGAAGCAGTGAAGGAACAAAACTGGCAATTATAAATTATTTTGAGTATTTCATATAAATGCCGAAGTCATACTATGGTATTACAATGTGGGGACACAAGAGGGCGCCAGCTATACAGAAAACGTACTTTCCCAGACACACATGGAGAGATTGGAAATGTTTTATAGCCCTGGGCCAAGCAGGCTGATCTCCAGCAGGTGGCCACCTTGACTGGCTATCATACCAGGATAATTATGATAACAGGATTTCTACAATGCTTCACAGTTTACAGAATGTTTTTATCGTTTTCATGTCATTTCTTTTCATCATTATTGCAAGCCTTGGTGATTTGTTCCTCCATTCATTCATTGTTTATTAAGTGTCTGGTATTTCCCAGACACTATCCTAAGAACTGTGACAGGTAGTTGGGAAATTGTGGTTCAAATCTACTGGGAAGCTACACATGATGATGGTATGGGGAAAAAACATACCTGCAGATCCAGGCGTTGGAGTCTGATTAATGTGACTTTGATTCCAGGACCAACTGTGTGACATTGGGCTAATTTATTAGCCTCTCTGAGCCACTATTTTGTTATTCATAAAATGGACATAATTATATGTGTATATTAAGGCCTTTCTGAGAAGTCAGTGCGATAACATTTACAGTTCTAGACATGAAATAAATGGTAGCTATGATAATTACTAGTAATAAAGCAATCATTTTTATTATATTTTCACACCACTGCTGTCCAATAGAAATATAATGTAAACCACACATGTAATTTAAAATTTTTTAGTAGCCACATTTTCAATAGTAAAAGAAGTAGGTGAAATGTATTTTAATAATATATTTTACCTGAGCTGATATATTAAAAATTAGCATTTTGTCATGTGATCAGGTTTTAAAAGTATTAAAGCAATATTTACTTTTTTAGTACTGAGTCGTCAAAATTGAGTGTATATTTTATATCCCAGCTCAGTTTGCTAAATTTTCATCAGAAATACTTGATCTACATGCAGATTATAGAAAATTTACAGTTGAAAAGGTAGTTCAAACATATTTAAAATTTTTCCATCCTGTACCAAAAATTATTTTCTTTAATATTGGCATCCACGTTGACAAAACTGCTTCAGTATTTCAATTTAAACTCAGAGATCTGGTTCTTCGGTTGCATCAGCCACATCTCCAGCATTTGGTAGACGTGTGGTTGGCGGCCACAGGACAGGACTGTGAAGGTGAAGACGATGAATGACTGTCTGGGGGTGCACTTGAAGGCACAGAGGACGGGCAGGCCCATCAGCCCAGGGTGGCCAGGGCTGCCTCCTGAAGGGAGTGCTGTTCATCTGAGACTTGAAGGATGGGAAGACGAACCCCAAGAAGAGTGACCAGCGTGGGAAGACGGGCCCAGGCAAGCGGGCAGGCCCTGCCCGAGGTAGAGGCTGGAGAGAGTGACCAGAATGGAAAAGACAGAGACAGGGAGGGGAGGTCTCGGGCTGACAGGTGGGAAGCAGCCACGTCGGCGGGGTCTCGTGTGCAGTGTTGAGGTGCTGAGGTCACTTCGTCCTCACTGTCCTGGGACTCACCAGGGTGTGATTGGAGCTGTGTGTTTGAATAGCGCCCTGCTGCCAGTGTTGAGGAGAGACTGGCTGCCGGGGTGTTGGGTTAGGAGACAAGACTGGAAATGAATCTTGCTGATGAGGGCTTCAGATAGGGCCTTTGCCATGGAGGTAAAAGAGAAGACATAAAATAGGTGTTGGTGACAGATTGGAAGGTGGAGGAAGGACGGTTAGAGCAGCTGGGGTCTGGGTCTGGGCCTGGGCTAGTGGGGCTGATGCTGTCCAGGCTGTCTCTGGTTTCTCAGCACTTCACAGCTTTTATTCCTCTCTCGCTTTCTCATCCGCTCCTTGCATCACCTGGTTTCGATGAGACAAAGTCCTGTGAACGGCTTCTGTGTATCTCATGAGCAATCCTTCTGTTTCTGTAACAGGCTTCCCTCTATGGACTTCCCATAGGGCCCCCCATTCTTAGATAATACTATAGTCTGTTAGGTTAAACCAGGTGAAAGTGCTGGTGTTGCATGTGATTGACCTTCTCTAAAGCAAGTGCCTATAGTTCAACCCGGTATTTATCTGTTTACTCGCCCGTAACTCTGACTCACTTGAAGCTTGGTAGGAGGAGAAACTGATCATCAGGTTCACCTTCAGCAGCTGCTGCCGGAGGTGTAGACAGGCCGTCCAGGTAGAGTAGGCGCTGAGGGAGATGAGGATGGTGAGAAACCTCACGGAACTCTAATATTAAAGAAATCTTATATTAAATAAGTTAAATGAGTATAATTTTTATATTGCGAGCTACTCCTGAGAATTAAAATATATATAAAGTACCTGGCTATTCAGTAATTGGCCTAAAATAATACTATTTTAAATTAGTACTATCTATAACATAAATACTATTTTAATTAAGAATTACTAATTAAATTAGTAATTAGTAATTACTGGCCAGGCACGGTGGTTGACACCTGTAATCTCAGCACTTTGGGAGGCCGAGGCCAGTGGATCACCTGAGGTCAGGAGTTCGAGACCAGCCTGGCCAACATGGCAAAACTCCATTTCTAATAAAAATGCAAAAATTATCTGGGTGTGGTGGTGAGTGCCTGTAATCCCAGTTACTCGGGAGGCTGAAGTGGGAGAATCACTTAAGCCTGGGAGGCGGAGGTGGCAGTGAACCGAGATTGTGCCACTGCACTCCAGCCTGGGTGACGGAGTGAAGCCCCGTCTAAAAAAAAAAAAAAAAAAAAAAAAAAAAAAAAAAGAATCACCTTAATAATTATTACTGCAGAGAGAGAACTAGTAATAGCTGTGTGACCTATAGAAAGTTATCTAATCTTTCCAAGTTGTAGATTTTGTAGATTTCACACCAAAAATAGAGAATATTATTTTTATTTCACCTCCCTCCTTGGTTTGTGATGAAAGTACAAAGAAATACTGAATGTGACAGGCACAGACTGACAGACACATCATACAGTGAATATGATTTTTAAAATTATCATCCATAGTTTGTATTGATCATACTTGCATTGAACTTTAAATATTCCCCAGAGAAAGGGGCAGCTTTAAATGAAACATGGAGGGGAGACACACGAGAAACAAGGAGGGCTGAAAAGTGGACGTCCCAAATACGTCAGTAAGAGGGCGATAGAAAAGGGAGAGGGAGGCCACAGGGTCCCTTCCACAGAGCCATGGGGTAAAAGGGGACCGAAGTCTACTCCCTGAATTTGGTGCCTGGGAAATCCCTGGAGACTTTTGGGAGAACAGTTGTAGCAGACAAGGGGCCAGGAAGACACTATGCAAAAGTTGGATTGAACAGACGTGCCAGGGAGGTGGATGTTCCGATGGAGGGTCAAGGGGAGGGGGTGTCTTGTGTTTGATGGGGTCGGTAGAGAAGGATGTGCTGGGGAATTAGCAGTAGGGTCTGCACAGTCCAGCTATGGGTTGACAGAGCAAGTCCCTGAAGGGCGCCAGTGAATGGGGCCTCCTGTGGGACTTCAGCGTTAAGGCCCCCACCCCAGGAAAACAGGTGGCCAGCCTGGCCTAAATCATGAAGGAGGCGAATCCCAGCATGTTTCCTCTGCCCTCGACCTTCCCATGTCCCGTGTCCAGCACTCTTGCTGCAGCCTCCAGGTTGTGTTTGGGCCTTCCATTATTTGTGAAGTTTTTCTCTCTTTTTTGTTATATCGTTATGTCATGACACACACTGTACATGTTCTGAGTCCATGCATTCATAAAGAGTGCCTGGGGGCCGGGCGTGGTGGCTCACGCCTGTAATCCCAGCACTTTGGGAGGCTGAGGTGGGCAGATCACGAGGTCGGGAGATCAAGACCATCCTGGCTAACACGGTGAAACCCCATCTCTACTAAAAATACAAAAAATTAGCTGGGCATAGTGGCGGGTGTCTGTAGTCCCAGCTACCTGAGAGGCTGAGGCAGGAGAATGGCGTGAACCTGGGAGGCGGAGCTTGCAGTGAGCCGAGATGGCACCACTTACGCCAACCTGGGCGACAGAGTGAAACTACCCTAAAAAAAAAAAAAAAAAAAAAAAAAAACAAAAAAAAGAGTGTCAGGCAACATATTAAATATTCTTTTTTTTTTTTTGAGATGGAGTTTCACTGTTGCTCAGGCTGGAGTGCAGTGGCGCGATCTCGGCTCACTGCAACCTCTGCCTCCCAGGTTCAAGAGATTCTGCTGCCTCAGCCTCCCGAGTAGCTGGGATTGCAGGCATGTGCCACCACGCCTGGCTAATTTTTGTATTTTTAGTAGAGACGGGGTTTCACCGTGTTGGCCAGGCTGGTCTTGAACTCCTGACCTCAGGTGATCTGCCCTCATTGTCCTCCCAAAGTGCTGGAATTACAGGCATGAGCCACTGCACCCAGCCAACGTATTAAATATTCTAACTGAAGTGCTTCTTGAGGGTTCCCCTGTGAATATTGATTAAATATATTTTGGACCCATAAGATGGTATCACTTGGCAAAGGTAGGGGCCTTTGTAGCTTTGTCAGTGTTGTAACTGTAGAAAAAATGGAACCATCTGGCCTGAAACTACAAATGACTTATGACTTAGAACTGGGATATATCATATTTAATGAAAAGTTATTTTTCATTAAATTATGAAATATAATATTAATATGTACTTATTTAGATTACGTTTTAACTGAGCTTTAAAATATTAAATATGTGGCCAGGCACAGTGGCTCACGCTTGTAATCCCAGCACTTTGGGAAGCCGAGGTGGGAGGATCACGAGGTCAGGAGATCGAGACCATCCTGGCTAACATGGTGAAACCCCGTCTCTACTAAAAATGCAAAAAATTAGCCAGGCATGGTGTCAGGCACCTGTAGTCCCAGCTACTCGGGAGGCTGAGGCAGGAGGATGGCGGGAACCCAGGAAGTGGAGCTTGCAGTGAGCCGAGATCGCACCACTGCACTCCAGCCTGGGCGACAGAGTGAGACACTGTCTCAAAAAAAA
>NW_016829166.1:96183-99346 GCF_001698545.2 Rhinopithecus bieti | reverse complement strand
AAAAAAAAAAAAGTATATATATATATATATATGTATATATAAATATAAAATGTGTACCTGAATGAAATCAGAGCAAATGGCTAAGTTGATTCTGAAAATCTCCATTGCATGTTTTTCACGGGAATTTGTAGCTTATTTGAAAAATGTCATGGAATTCATGAAATTGGTTAAGTGAATTTGTAATTATTGTCTTAATAGCTTCAACATGTTTTTCCTGTGATGGATCCTTCCACTATCCCTGTTTTAGTTTACTCTTCAAAAGAATGCCAGACTTCTAAAGTTATTGCCAATAATACCGTTTTTAGTTTTCTGATTTGAAACACTGAAAGTTGACATTTCTTTTTTTTTTTTCCTTTGGGGATGAAGGATCTTAGAACCATCCTCAGAAGTGAGGGTTAATATGTCTTTGTGTGCATGTGTTTAGCCTGCGGATGCCATGCGAAAGGCTCCCGTTCTGCCGTGTGCCATCTTGAGACCGGACTCTGCAACTGCAAACCAAACGTGACTGGACAGCAGTGTGACCAGTGTTTGGTAAGATGCCTGTGACTGACACCTTAACCTTGGTACAGAGGCGATTGAATCCATGACTCAGAAGGAGCTAAGTCCCCAAGTGTATTAGTCTGTTCTCACACTGCTATAGAGATACTACCCAGGACTGGGGAATTATCAACAAAGGAGGTTTAATTGACTCACAGTTTCGCATGGTTGGGGAGGCCTCAGGAAACTTATAATCATGGTGGAAGGGGAAGCAGGCACCTTCTTTACAAGGCAGCAGGAGAGAGTGTGAGCATGTGAAGGAGGAACTGTCAACACTTATAAAACCATCAGATCTCATGAGCATTCACTATCATGAGAACAGCATGGGGAGCTGCCCCTATGATCAAATCACCTCTCTCCTTTGACACATGGGGATTACAATTCGATTTGAGATTTGGGTGGGGACCCAGAGTCAAACCATGTCACAAAGTGTGGCCGACAAGTGCTGTGCCTGTCTAGAGAGTGACGTTCACTATAAAGAGATGGGGATGGTGTCATGAATACTTTATGATTCTATGAAATACCCTGTGTGTGTTCTGGAACATACTAATATGAAGAGTCATTGATTCAAACATATGTTGGTTTCCACTGTCTCCCCCTTTGGTGAAACAGCATGGCTATTATGGGCTAGACTCGGGCCATGGCTGCCAGCCCTGCAATTGCAGCGTGGCAGGCTCCGTGTCAGATGACTGCACAGATGAAGGCCAGTGTCACTGCGTCCCGGGTGTGGCAGGGAAAAGGTGTGACAGGTGTGCCCATGGCTTCTACGCCTACCAGGATGGCAGCTGTACACGTAAGCCTTGATTTCCTTGTTTGAGACTTTATAGTCATTCTTGGACCTTTCCTTCGGCCCTCCCTCTACTTCCAACTAATTTCGGTTAAGTGCATTTACTTTTTCTCTTCTTTCCCTGGAGGATTTCATACCTTTTTTCTGGTTTCTGATCCCTATCAGGGTACAAGCCTAAGTTTTGGTCATGGCTCTGCCACCTACTAATTGTGGGAGCTTAGATTCGTTACTTAACTTCGCTTGGCCTCAGTGTCCTCATTTGTAAAATGGGGATGCTAATGAGAGTCTGCATTGAGAAGTTAGTGTAAGTGTTCTATATAAAGTCTTCAGCATGGCGTTGGGCCTGCAGTAAGTAAATATTGGCTCCCTCTGTGATCAGCTAGTGAGGGCCTTTTCACTCTTTTCTCTATTTCCCCTGTCCTGTCCCCATTTTCCCTCTTCCCCCAGCATCTCCTGAGATGGAGGGCTGGACCCCTCCATGAGGACATGGAGCGGTCTTCAGAATTGTGAGGCATCTTTTAGGAGGGAGAAGAATGGCTTGGACTCTTCATAAAAGGGAAAGAACAGCGTCAGCTCTTAGCCCTTTAATGACGTCACCCAGATCTGTAACACAGCCTTCATCTTTATTCCAGCCTGTGACTGCCCACACACTCAGAATACCTGCGACCCAGAAACTGGAGAGTGTGTCTGCCCCCCTCACACACAGGGTGTGAGGTGTGAAGAATGTGAGGATGGGCACTGGGGCTACGATGTGGAGATGGGGTGCCAGGTGAGCGCTGTCATCCACGCTTTTGCGTAACTGAGAGTTGCTTTGCTGTAGCAAGTTGCAGGCCTTTTCTTCTATATGTTTTCTGGACTTTAATCTGTTGAATAGCTTTGTGGGTTTAAAAAAAAAAAAAACTCAATGTGGACCAGGCACAGTGGCTCACACCTGTAATCACTGCACTTTGGGAGGCTGAGGCAGGAGGATCGTTTGAAGCCAGGAATTCACCAGCAGCCTGGGCAACAAAGCAAAACCCTGTCTTTGCAAAAAATAGCGATTAAAAAAAAAAAAACGTAGCCTGGTGTGGTGGCACATGCCTGTGGTCCCAGCTACTTGGGAGACCGAGGCAGGAGGATCACTTGAGCTTAGGGATCCGAGGCTGTAGCGAACTGTGATCGCACCACTGCACTTCAGCCTGAATGACAGAAAAAGACTCTCTCTTAAAATCAAAACAAAACAATACACCTCAGTGCAGATGAGAGGGGTCAACGTGGAAGACCCGACACCCTTAAGACACCTTATTCTAGGTTTTCTTCAAGAACCTAGTTGTTACACTGATGGTTAGAAAATCCGAAAACTGGCCGGGCGCAGTGGCTCACGCCTGTAATCCCAGCACTTTGGGAGGCTGAGGCGGGCAGATCACAAGGTCAGGAGATCGAGACCATCCTAGCTAACACGATGAAACCCTGTCTCTACTAAAAATACAAAAAAAATTGGCCGGATGTGGTGGCAGACGCCTGTAGTCCCAGCTACTTGAGAGGCAGAGGCAGGAGAATGGCGTGAACCCGGGAGGCGGAGCTTGCAGTGAGCCAAGGTTGGGCCACTGCATTCCAGCCTGGCTGTCTCAAAAAAAAACAACAACAAAAAAAAAGAAAATCCAAAAAATATTTTAGTGTCCTTTAAATATATTATGCAATGTATACTATCTTCCAAGATAAAGTAATAAATCTCTTTATTGGGGGTTTATGTCCAAACTATGAGGCCTCCAGTTTTCTATGTAGTCTTCTTCAGTTAAATTTGGGTTTGCGTTTTGGAAACAAGAGGAAATTACTTTTTTTTTTTTTTTTTTTTTTTTT
>NW_016829166.1:62279-95844 GCF_001698545.2 Rhinopithecus bieti | reverse complement strand
TGGAAACAAGAGGAAATTTCTTTTTTTTTTTTTTTTTTTTTTTTTGAGACAGGATCTTGCTCTGTCACCCAGGCTGGAGTACAGTGGCACCATCAAAGCTCACTGCATCCTTGACCTCTTGGGCTCAAGCAATCTTCCCGCTTCAGCCCCCCAAGTGGCTGGGACTACAGGCGTGTGCCATCATGCCCAGCTAATTTTTTGATTATTTGTAGAGACGGAGTCTCACTATGTTGCCCAGGCTGGTCTCAAACTCCTGGGCTCAAGTGATCTTCCCACCTCTGCATCCCAGAGTGCTGTAATTACAGGCATGAACCACTGTGCCTGGCCTCATTTCTACAGTAATTTTGTGGGACTTGTTTTGACCTCGTAGATTTAATTTCACTTCACAATTTTGGCCCCATGCGCATGTGCCACTAAGATGCACAAATGTCCAGCAACACAATGCCTATCTCCTGTTGGCACATGGCAAAGTGAATCCATGGAGCAGTAGCAAGAGAGAGATGGTTCATTTGTACATCTTCCCCACGTGTAGTGTTTTCCTATCATTCAAATATGTGCGTACTTGGAAGCATCAGATCTGTCTTTTTATTGAGTTGGTTTTCTTGTCTCTCAGGCCTGCAACTGCAGTCTCGTGGGGTCGACTCATCATCAGTGTGACGTGGTCACCGGCCGTTGCCAGTGCAAGTGGAAATTTGGTGGCTGGGCCTGTGATGAGTGCTCCTTGGGTTACAGAGACTTTCCCGACTGTGTTCCCTGTGACTGTGACCTGAGGGGGACGTCGGGGGATGCCTGCGACCTGGAGCAGGGTCTCTGCGGCTGTGCAGAGGAAACCGGGGACTGCCCTTGCAAGGTATTTACCATCCATCTTCCTCCTCCTTCCTCTCTCTGGCTCCTCACCATGACTCTTGGGCTTTGACTACTTACCTCAGCAACCAGGTTTTCGATGCTTTTTCTAGTGACTTCACACTGCCTTCCGCATCTGAGTTCAGAGTCTCTGGTGCTCCTCTAGAGCGATGGATGAGTTTTGAAATTGAATTTTTACTGTTACAAGTGTCAGATGATGGAACCGATTTGAAAACTGCCCTGAGTTTTTGGTCATATATCCTGGAGGCTGAGTGGCTGTGTGTTTTGAGTATGCAGGTGAAGTAGGTGTCTCAGGGCTTTGGGATTTGTGATGTGATCCCTGTGAGGTTATTGGGCTCCCGTAGGTGCCGGCCACACTGAAGGAAATCAGGGTTTATTATTTTCCCAAGAGGTAAGATTTCAATGTCATTGTAAGTTTTGTGTATTTCCGTTAGTTTTCCCAATGTGCTTCGCTATTAGGAGGTCAGAACCACCTCCTCTGGTCCTTTTCCCATGGGTGGTGAGATGGGAGCCCTCTGGCTTGATGATGGTAATGGGCTGATGGGTGACTGGAGATAAGAAGGAAAACTCATGTAGATATCATGGCCTGGGAGTAATAGAAGCATCAGTCTCCCTGTTTTCGGCCTTATTTATTTATTTATTTATTTAGAGATGGAGTCTCACTCTGTCACCCAGGCTGGGGTGCAGTGGCACAATCTCGGCTCACTGCAACCTCTGCCTCCTGAGTTCAAGCAATTCTCCTGCCTCAGCCTTCCGAGTATTTGGGACGACAGGTGCCCACCACCGTGCCTGGCTAAATTTCTGTATTTTTAGTAGAGACAGGGTTTCACCATGTTGGCCAGGCTGGTCTCAAACTCTTGACCTCAGGTGATCCGCCCGCCTCAGCCTCCCAAAGTGCTGGGATTACAGGCGTGAGCCACCACACCTGGACTCTGCCACATCTTATGATAACAGCTGTGATGACAGATGAGTGGAGCAGCAGGCCGTGTCTTAATAATCACCTGGGTCAGGTGCGGTGGCTGATGCCTGTAATCCCAACACTTTGGAAGGCCGAGGCGGGTGAATCACCTGAGGTCAGGAGTTCGAGACCAGCCTAGCTAATGTGGCAAAACCCCATCTCTACTAAAAATACAAAATTAGCCGGGCATGGTGGACCTGTAATCCCAGCTACTTGGGAGGCTGAGGTGGGAGAATCACTTGAACCCGGGAGGTGGAGGTTGCAGTGAGCCGAGATTGCACCACTGCTCTCCAGCCTGGGTGACAGAGCGAGACTCCGTCTTAAATAATAATAATAATAATACCTGCCAGTGGCTCTCATGCCCAGGGATCATCAGAATCACCTGGGGACTCGAGGCAGCTTCCAGAATTGTCACAGATGTTCTCATCAGGGAATCTGTATTTTCCAAAAGCTTCCAGAATGATTCTGATAATCATCTGTGTTTGAGAATCACTGATTGGATCTTTGAGAAAACTGACACGCAGAGAGCTCAGGGCCTGGCTAAAGGAAACTGATGTTTGTGCATCTATAATTACTTTTAAAATTATGTTTGTGTTTTGTTTTGTTTCTATTTGTTCAGAAATCACATCTCTTTTTTAGGCAAAAACAAGTCCTTTATTTGTTTCCCTTTAGGAGAATGTCTTTGGCCCTCAGTGCAACGAGTGTCGAGAGGGCACCTTTGCCCTCTGCGCGGACAACCCCCTGGGCTGCAGCCCCTGCTTCTGCTCCGGGCTGTCCCACGTCTGCTCAGAGCTGGAGGGCTACGTGAGGACCCCAGTAAGTCACACACAGCAAAGACGTTCTGCCTCTCCCCTTGGGAGGAGGGTGGGGGTGGGAGACACAGCCATGTGTTCACATTAAATTTTGCTTTTATGGCATCAGAAATTCTAGGAAGCAATTTGGGTTAGAACGTGGATCAGAGCTCAGCTTCTGCTGGCCGAGGAAGTAAATGGAGCTTGAACTAAAGGCTGTCCATGTTGTTCCTTAGCTAATCTATGAAAAGCTTTCACTGGAGAGAAGATAGAACTGCAAAATCTTAACCATCTTCTGCATATCATCGAACATTTCCCCAGTGCAGCAACAGTTTGGCCTTAAATGCAGTAGTTTAAAGCGCTTTCAGTTCATTTTCATCCAGATGCTTAGTTTAAAGGAAAAGTCTTTACTGTTTCTGTTTTAATAATGAAGCTGTTTCATCTGTGAAACAATGATGGAGTCTAAAGGATGAAACTGGAGTGCAAAGTTCATATTTTGAAGTGCACTTTCCCTCCCTTTCGTGGTTTAGGTAACGCTGGCCTCCGATCAGCCTCTTCTGCGTGTGGTTTCTCAGAGTAACCTGAGGGGCACGACTGAGGGGGTTTACTACCAGGCCCCCGACTTCCTACTGGATGCCGCCACCGTCTGGCAGCACATCCATGCAGAGCCGTTTTACTGGCGGCTGCCGCAGCAGTTCCAGGGAGACCAGGTGAGGTGCACACCCAGCCGAGAGCCAGTCCCAGTCCGCGCTTCCTGGGAGATATGGAAATCGTTTAAAATCACCATAGTCTGGGCCGGCCTGGCATTTAAAGAAGTGGTTATTAATTTCCTCTTTTAGTGAGGTCAGAGAATTTTAATGCTTATAAAAATCTTGTCAAGTATATGGTTCCTTAAAATTTTTCATTAATTTTAAAAGTTCACATTATATTAATTTGGTTCACATTATATTTGTTCACATAATATAATGTTCACATAATATAATGTTTTGGTTCACATAATATAATGTTCACATAAAAGTTCACATTATATTAATTTGGTTCTTCCTAAAGCAGTCATTCAACAAACATATACAGTTATTTGTCACTTAACAATGGAGAGACATTCTAGGGGAATGTGTTATTAGGTGTGAATGTTAATATCATAATCTCATGAGACCATGGTCGTATATGTGGTTTGTCATTGACTGAAATGTCATTACGCGGTGTGGGACTGGACTGTGTTTACTAATATGCCCGTGGTACAAACCTAGGTGCTATGGCCTGGGAGTCCCTTTTCAAGAAATTATCACTCATTTGGGGCAGGGCGCGGAACTACTACAAAAGATCATGAAAGGCATCACTTGGATTTTTGTTTATATAAACATTGGAGGATGTGTGTGAATTCACCCTGATCTTTACAATTTGCAAATATGCATCCAGTGCTCCTGGAGATAGAGAAATTTCTAATTTAAAGGAGCTTGAAAATAATTTGCGTCTTTACCACCTTGCTTTGTTATTTTGGAGCTCACTTTTATTTGTATTCTCAAAAGGAACTATGTAACTTAGGTCAACTGAATAATCCATAATTAAATGGAATTAGAAGGAAACAAAGTCCGGACAACGTATTTCACGCATGTATTTTTAAGACACAAGATTTCTCTCATATGGTGGTAGGCTTGCAATAAAATGCTTTTAAGCAAAAACTTTGTCAGAGAAGTAAACAACACTTTGTTATTTGATAGCTCATGGCCTATGGTGGCAAACTGAAGTACAGCGTGGCCTTCTATTCTTTGGACGGCGTCGGCACCTCCAATTTTGAGCCTCAAGTTCTCATCAAAGGTGGTAGGACCAGAAAGCAAGTCATTTACATGGATGCACCAGCCCCAGAGAATGGAGTGAGGCAGGAACAAGAAGTAGCAATGAGAGAGGTGAAAATGGGATGTTTTCATATAAGTTCCTTAAAGACATTGACTTTGCTATGGATGTAGTGAAAGATGAAAGCCATTAATAAGAGAATGAGCGGCCGGGTGTGGTGGCGCACACCTGTAATCCCACCACTTTGGGAGGCCGAGGTGGGTGGATCACCTGAGGTCAGGAGTTTGAGACCAGCCTGTCCAACATGATGAAACCCCATCTCTACTAAAAATACAAAAATTAGCCAGGCATGGTTGCGCACGCCTGTAGGCCCAGCTCCTTGGGAGGCTGAGATGGGAGAATCGCTTGAACTCAGGAGGCAGGGGTTGCAGTGAGCCGAGATTGCGCCACTGTACTCCAGCTTGTGCAACAGCGAAACTGTCTCAAAAAAAAAAAAAAAAAAAAAAAAAGAGAGAGAGAGAGAGACTGAGCAAGAAGACCCTGGGATCAAATTTCCAGTGGGATTAGCAGGATTTCCAAAAACAATTTGAATTTCAAATTCTCAAGAAATGTATATTAGGCATATGTCAGTTTAGTGGGCACTGCACCTTAAATTCTTTATCTTGGCATACTAATTTCAACCTGCATGGAGATAGTGGTGCAGGAGACTTTGGACTTGCTCAGATTTGGGAAGTGTCTATTCTCCCAGCAGATGTTTACTGGATGTTCGCTGTGTGGCTGGCACTGCCTTAGGTAATGCGTGTCTATTGATAAATGGGACTGACCCTGCACCTGCCTGTGGAGGTTTCAGGAGGTCTTTGTCAGTTACATTCAGTGGCATGCACAGAACATGGCTCATTTCTGGAGAAATTTATAAAAGAATTTATTCTTTATAAGTTTTATGCCTGTCAGAATTTGGCCTCTGAGCTTAAATTAATGTGTTTCTCATTCTACAGAATTTTTGGAAATATTTTAACTCTGTTTCGGAAAAACCTGTCGCGCGAGAGGATTTTATGTCTGTCCTTAGCAATATTGAGTACATCCTCATCAAGGCATCATATGGTCAAGGATTACAGCAGAGCAGGTACTTGGAGCTTCTACAATTTTGACCGTTATTTTCATATTTGAAAGCAAACTGAAAGAATTTGACTCATTCCACTTCCATTACCTACTATTTTTATTAATACATGTAGTTCAGTTCCTTATCAAAACATTGTTAAATATTAACATCATTATGGAATGTGTGAGTTATAACTTAAAGTATCCACCTAGCATGCTAATGTCGATATAAAATATAAGGACATAATGGTGGAATCTTGGCTGAAGATAAAATGCAAAAAAAAAAAAAAAGAAACAATTGCGATTTCTGCCTGTGAAAACTGAAATGCCCTTTTCTTCATAATGATGTATAAAGAATGCTGTCACCAACTCATCTAATACTTTAGCCCATAAAGAAAGCCATTAAGTCTTGGCCAAATCAGCACTTCAAGAGGTCTTTTAGGTGTACTTCTGTCACATTATTTTTAAATTCTTAAATGTCTAAAATATGTCATGACAGTACTAATGTGCTTTAAGACATTTCACTTATAATCACAAGTGGGAACTACTCCAAACAAGGAAGGAAGCTCTGGTTTCATATATATGAAAATATTAGGTCATGTGCTATGTTTCTAGAAAGTTTTTCAAATGTTAGCATTTCCTCTCTTCTTAACATGATGGCTGCACAGAATCTCAGACATTTCAATGGAGGTTGGCAGAAAGGCCGAAAACCTGCACCCAGAAGAAGAGGTTGCATCTCTTTTAGAGAATTGTGTCTGTCCTCCTGGCACTGTGGGATTCTCGTGTCAGGTAGGGAGACTCTAGTCAAAATCCATCTCCTTGTTATAGCAACTCCAAGAGACGAACAGAACTTATGTGTATATACTATATCATTTTTTCTCTTTTTGAATTAAAAAGAAATCAATTTTGGTAAAATGTACGTAACAAAATCTGCCATCTTCGCCATTCTTTGGTGTACCATTTAGTCGTGTTAAGTACAGTTACCTCGTTGTACAACTGTCACTACTGTCATTCTCAGAGCTTTTTATCATCCCAAATGCAAACTCTGTACTCATTAAACACAAGCTCCCCATTTCCTCTCTCTGCAGTCCCCCACAACCACCACTCTTCTTTTGGCCTCTGTGTATTTGACCACTGTAGGGCCCACTTCTATAATATATGTAATACATGGCACCTGCCTGTAATCCCAGCTACTCAGGAGGGTGAGACAAGAGAATCACTTGAACCCGGGAGGCAGAGGCTGCAGTGAGCCAAGATCGAGCCATTGCACTCCAGCCTCAGTGACAGAGAGAGACTCCGTCTCGAAAATAAATAAACAAAATAAGTGGAGTAATACAGAATTTGTCTTTTTGTGAATGGCTTGTTTCACTTAGCATAATGTCCTCAAGACTCATTCATGTTGTAGCATGTGTCAGAATTTCCCTCCTTTTTAAGGCTGAATAATATTCCATTGTATATACATGCCACATTTTGCTTATTCATTAATCTGTCAATGAATAAGCTTGGGTGGCTTCCCCGTCTTGGCTATTGTGAATAATGCTGCTATGAGCATAGGGGTTCAAATATCTCTTTGAGATTCTGCTTTCGTTTCTTTTGGATGTGTACCCAAAAGTCGACTTGCAGAATCACATGGTACTTGAATTTTCCATCTTTGGAGAGATGGAAATGGTATAGCTGCTGGTTTTTACTGTACCATTTTACATTCTCACCAGCAGTATACGGGGTTCCAGTTTCTCACCAACACTTGTTAGTTTCTGTTTTTTGCTTTTTGTGGTTTTTTTTGATAGTTGATACCCTGACAGGTGTGAGGTAGTGTCACCTTGTGTGTTTTCATTTGCATTTCTCTGATGATAGAGATGTTGAACTTCTTTTCATATACCTGTTGGCCATTTGTATGTCTCCTTTGGAGAAATGTCTATTCAAGTCCTTCACTCACTATTTAATCAGACTTTTTTGTCCTCCCTTTTGCATCCCCTCAGGACTGTGCTCCTGGGTACCACAGAGGGAAGCTCCCAGCAGGGAGTGGCAGGGGACCGCGCCCTCTGGTTGCTCCTTGTGTGCCCTGCAGTTGCAACAACCATAGTGACACCTGTGACCCCGACACCGGGAAGTGTCTGGTATGCTGGTTTGTGGGGGTGTTTGCCTGAGTTTAGAAGTAAAGTGGATGCTGAGTGTCAGATTTCTGGTCAAAGTCATAGCTGTGCCTTAGTTTAGTGAGAGGTTAGCTAAATGTAAAATATAAATGTATTTCTTTAAGAAAGGAATAGCTTAGTGGTTCTGACCTTATCAGTGGAAATTCTTTTATAAATTTTACTTTCTTGATGAATTTATCTGTGGGCATCAATTTGGGAATTACAGTCATGCACCAAATAATGACATTTCCATCAACAGTAGATCACATACAGGACAGTGATCTGATAAGACTATAACACTGTATTTTTACTGTACCTTTTCTATGTTAGACATAGTTAGATGCACAAATATTGACTGTTGTGTTGCAGTTGCCTACCATATGGCCTAGGCGTGTAGTAGGCTGTGCCATCTAGGTTTGTGTAAGTGCACTCTATGATGTTCACATAATGACGGAATCAGCTAGGGATGCGTTTCTCAGGAAGTATCCCCATCTTTAAGTGACGCATGACTGTAGTTGCATGCTTTGTTTTTAATTGCAGTACTGGTTGCCGTAGTCAAAATAGATGAGATATATGATGAAGTTTGGGGACTCACGTGGGAATTTTAAAATAAGTTAATGCCAGTGTTGAAAATGTATTTCTCTGTGTAAAATATTGCCCTCTCCTTGCATTTTTTAAAAAATGCATATTCTCTAGGGGATGATAACAGCACATTATTCACATGTTAGTGTGTGTTTGCTTCTCAGCCACTTTCTCCTAGGCCAAGACTGGTCTCGGGGGCTGGGCGTGGTGGCTCACGCCTGTAATCCCAGCACTTTGGAAGGCCGAGGCAGGCAGATCATGAGGTCAGGAGGTCGAGACCATGCTGGCTAACATGGTGAAACCCCATCTCTACTGAAAATACAAAAAATTAGCTGGGCGTGGTGGCGGTGCCTGTAATCCCAGCTACTCGGGAGGCTGAGGCAGGAGATCGCGCCACTGCACTCCAGCCTGGGCGACAGATTGAGACTCCGTCTCAAAACAGACAGACAAACAAACAAACAAACAAACAAACAAAAAGATTGGTCTTAGGGACACATGGAGAACTCTGACCACTGTCAATGACTAAGCGACCCAGACAGGAGCCTCGCAGCCCTGACTGAAGACAAACTCCTGTGCCTGTGATTTAGCTTAAGCCAGTGAGGCAGATAACAAAATGATCTGATACTTGTTTCCTGCTCCTGAAGGCTCATGCTTTACCATAACTCAGGTGGAAGCATTGATTACTGGTAGAAATTGTTCCAAGATTAACTTGCCTTGGGTAAAATAACGCATTGAAGGGAAATGCGCTGCCCACCAAGGACACACCCGAAGCCTTGGAGATCCTGGGTGTGGCCCAATCACAAGGAAACACTGGAGCCAAAACAGAGGAGTTAGGACTGCGGGCTCCCGACCTGCCTCCCACCACATTTTGATTCTGGTTTTCCCCCTTTTTACAGATCTGTATTCTGTGTTTGTCCCTAGGGACTTCTTCATTCATGGTCACCACTTATTGACAATTCCTGTCACTGAAACGCACTATAAACAAAAACTGGTGTCTGGGCTTAGAGGGTGGGATTTCAGGGTTGCAGTGGTCCTTCTATTCTTGTCAGAGTCACTTCAGATCTTTTTTTTTTTTTTTTTTTTTTTGAGATGGAGGCTCGCTCTGTCACCCAGGCTGGAAAGCAATGGCGTAATCTGCTCACTGCAACATCTATCTGCCTCCTGGCTTTAAGCGATTCTCCTGCCTCAGCCTCCTGAGTAGCTGGGATTATAGGCGCCTGCCACCATGCCCAGCTAATTTTTGTATTTTTAGTAGAGACAGCGTTTCACCATGTTGGCCAGGCTGGTTTCGAACTCCTGACCTCAAATGATCCGCCTACCTTGGCCTCCCAAAGTGCTGGGATTACAGGCATGAGCCACCACCCCTGGCTATCCCTTCAGATATGAAGTCTGAACTGTAACAGCCATGCCAGGCAGTCATTTAGTGTACATTTTACACACCTGCAACAATGGGGAGCTCACTCCCAGAACAGCTGAGCTCATCTTTGGGCAGCTCTGATTCTTCCTGAAGCCGGTGCCCCTGGACCATGCATCTGTTGGTGCATCTGTTGGTGGTGGGATCTTAACAAATACCTTGCGAAACTACTTGATCAAATCCCTCTTTCCCGTGTCCGAAGGCCCTGAGTCTTCAACCTTCCAAGTCACACACCCTCACATGGAGGCCAGATGGAGTGGTCATGGGTCCATTCACCAGTCTGGGGTGTGCATGTCACTGTCTGTCTTTGGTATCCTGCCCTGAGCCTAATGCCTTTGCTCCCGGAGTCGATGGGAGCATCTCTCCTTGACTCAAGGTGCTGTGTCTCCACAGCACAGCCTGGACAGGGTAGTCATGTCCGCCCTGTCACTGCTGCCTCACAGCGTTGACTAGACACAAGACCCTTGCACTCTTCTCACCAATATAGCGCCTCCGTCCCTTCTTCCTTGCTCTTTGAGCCCAGGACCTTCCCTTCCGTCCTCAGTGTTTCAGATCCTTTTGTGGTTTAGTGCAGTTCATTTCCCTTCAACATAATCTCCTAAGCACTCCCTCTGTATTTATTGTACAGGTAGATATAAAGACCGTTTGGGATCTGATTTTGTCATTAGTATATAGGATGTTCAGGTCACTGGGCGTTTGGTGTTACCATAAAAATGATTGACCGGGGCCGGGCGTGGTGGCTCACACCTGTAATACCAGCACTTTGGGAGGCTCAGGCAGGCGGATCACCTGAGACCGGGAGTTTGAGACCAGCATGATCAACATGGAGAAACCTCGTCTCTACTGAAAATACAAAATTAGCTGGGCGTGGTGGCGCATGCCTCTAATCCCAGCTACTTGGGAGGCTGAGGCAAAAAAATCGCTTGAGCCCAGCTATTCGGGAGGCAGAGGTTGTGGTGAGCTGATACCATACCATTGCACTCCAGCCTGGGCAACAAGAGTGAAACTCTATGTCAAAAAAAAAAAAAGTGATTGATTGGAAGTATGACTTGGAAGGGGCTGGGGAGACAGAGGACAAGGGCAGTCGGTAGCTTGGGAGCTTTTCTTCCTGGTTACCCACTCCCTACCACTGCCTTCTGGGAGATACGACTGAACCTTTTTACATCAGTGAAAAATTGGCGGGCATTCTCTGTGCATTTCCCATAGCAACGAGTTCAGCCCACGCTTTAGTTCTCATCAGGAGGTCCGTATTTCCTGGCCACTCTTGGGGCAGCTTGTCTTTGCTTCTCTAGGGAGCCCAGAGTCCGTCGTGTGTCAGGGGGAGCTGGTGTTAGCTGTGGAAAACCTGAAAATCTTCAATTCTCTCTCATCGTCTAATATTTATTCCTTGTCAAGTTTAGGCCATGCCATTAACACATGTCTTTAACACATTTACTTTTCAAGAGAGAGATTACAAATTTTACTTCTAAAGAGAGATCACTTTGAGAGGTCAGGTAGATCCCAGTAAAATTTGTCCTCATCACGGAAAAAAATAGGAATAGAACTTTAAAATGAAAAATACTAGAATTTTAAAAACATTTAAATGAACTTAAAATAGTCTTTTTTTAACATGTAAAAATATGTCTTTCTGTATCACCTCTCACTGCCGAGGATAAAAGTATGAGTCAGCCTGGGAGTTTGCTCAGGGGTTCCTCAGCGATCCTGGTTTTTCTACTCAGCTGCATCAGACATGGAATCTTGTGGCCAGGGACTGAGTAAATACAGATGAATTGAGCAAATGCCAATTTCAAATTGGAATCAGATGGCAAGAACTGCTTGTTCTTTTAGCTTTAAAAATGTGTACCCTTTTTAATAGAAAGACCGTAGGTCCAAAGGATGATATAAAGGTTAACTGGAAATGCCACATGGGGTGGCCCGTGCCTATTGTCCCAGCTACTTAGGAGGCCGAGGCAGGAGGATCACCTGAGGCCAGGAGTTTGTGACCAGCCTGGGCAACATGGCAATCCCCTATCTGTACAAAAAACTTAAAAATTAAGCAAACGTGGTGACATGTGCCTATGATCCCAGCTACTCAAGAGGCTGAGGCAGGAGGATCACTTGAACTTGAGCCCTGGAGGTCAAAGCTGCAGTGAGCTATGATTGCACCACTGCACTCCAGCCTGGGCAACACAGGGAGACCTCATCTCTTAAAAAAAAAAAAAAAAAAAAAAAAAAGACCTGAAAGTTAGCTGGTGATTGCAGTGATCGATCAGTGGCGCTCTAAAACCATGAGTTTTCTTCCCTCATTCTCTATTTCCTAAATCGTCTATCCATTCTTCAGTTCCTTGCACGTGGTTGTCGAACCCTGACTATGTGCAAAACTGGTGCTTCAGATTGTTTTTTGGGCCACTAAATACTTTAAAACTGTGTTTTAAGGTTCTGCAAACTGCTTTTAGGGCTCCTATGTCTATTTTCCTTGAGAAGAATATACTAGTAATTTCTTGGCTTTATTGGATGAATGCAGCCTTATGATGAATGAAAGCCCCAGAGCTGGAAATGTTTTCAGGATTTTAAGAATATGGAGGGAAATGCTCCCCTTATGTTTTTAAAAGCTCGCTGATATAAAACGTGGCAGTGCTTAGCTATTGCCAGATAAGAATGATTTCTAACAATCTCCCATTTTTTCCCTCTTCCTTTAAATGTGGGCTCCCAGAACTGCGGCGATAACACAGCAGGTGACCATTGCGATGTGTGTGCTTCTGGCTACTATGGGAAGGTGACTGGCTCAGCAAGTGACTGTGCTCTGTGTGTCTGTCCTCACAGCCCCCCTGCCAGGTGAGCCCCCACAGGTGTAGCTAGCATGCTGGGCTGCCCAGGGCTGCTTCCAGTTCAGCCTCAGTGGTCTGTGTTAATGAGTATTCTCCTTTGGTTGCAAAAGGTTGATTTTAAGAAAAAGTGTTCATTCTCAAAAGCATTGGAAGAGAATCTTTTCAAAAGCTAAGCATCTGTGTTGGTACTGGATGTTTGGATGCAACCAATTAAAGAAAGGACTTTTAGGTTTTGTTTTTTAAGACTCATTTTAGCCCACAGCATATGTATCCAATCTGCATGGAGATGAATTGTTATTAACTTTATTGATAATGATACAAAATAACCCAATTACCATCTAAGAGAATAGGATTAGAATTTATATAAGCTGGTTTATTCAGCACTAAGTGCTGAAATGCACATGGTGATACAATTGGGACTAGTTTCTATCTTGTACTCATGATGTTTGTACAGAATTATCTGAATGCAAAAGGGAACCAGAAATTTTAAGTGGGAATTAGAATATCAAAGAATCCTCTTTGGTTCAAATGAAAATTATAATTCATCAATAATATTTTATTATCTCTTAGAATAGTTGGCAAGGTATTGAACATATAAAGATCAAATGTTAATTTTTGGTATACTGCAGCAAAGTATTCCTTTTAATATTTGTCTGAATCTTCTGTTTTTTATTGCCTCCAAGTAAATGATGCCTGATGGTGAGTACCGAATGAGAGGCACTGTGTACACTTCCCTTGCAAGCTATGAAGCATCCTAAAATGTGTTGTTACTAGTGCTTATTTTTTATATTAAATCTATATATGTGAATTTTGACTTGTCAATTGCATTTCTGTAGCCTATGCTATAGAAATACTTTCGTGTGTGTAAAGATGGATGTGTTTTAGCATTGCTTGTACTCATGAGGAATAGGGGAAACAAATATCTACTTACAGGGAATTGATTATATACATTGTGTCGCATTCCTAGAGTGAAATATTTTACAAACATGGAAAAAAGAATAAGGTATATCTGTAGGCACAGAATTAGAGAAATGGCCAGTTGAAGTATGTAATTGAATATGTAGTGTGATGCCATTTTGGAAAAAATTCATATCCACATGTCTATTCATACCCATGTTATAGGTGGCCATATGTGCCCAGAGAAGTATTGGGAAGGACATTCTACCCTACCACTCTGCACATTTCCGTACTGTTTGAATATTTTGCTTCTTCAATAATAAAAAGGTTATAAACATCCCCAGAGTCCACATAATAAATTAAAGTTGTGCTATCAGGAAGAGATTGTGAGGATGTGAACATTCATGTGTGTTTGGAATCTGAGATGCCCTAAAACACATGCTTTATTTTCTACGTATTTTGTTTCCACTGAAGTCTATCCCTTTACTATTTTAAGGAGGAAAAAGAGTCAGAAGTGGTATGGGGCTGATAACTGATACTGGAAACTTCATCTTGCTAACCAAAAGAAACCAGACTTGGCTCTCACCGGTTTTGTTTTTTATTGTCTCCAGTCGTTTGCATGCACCCAGCTCAGCCTCTAGATGGCGCATTGGTAATTTAAAACGTGAAGGCAGAGGGTAGAGGATGTTGAGAAAAAGGAGTAAAACAAAAGCAGAAATCCATGAATGAGGAGATCAAATCCCAGTCGATAATTACACTTTGAGAGGCTCTGTCATTTTGCTTCTGGTAGCCTACCACATAACTCCCTGCCTGCATTTAGCTTCATCGATTCTCCAGTTCCACCCTACTTCCTTGCCTTTGCTTCCCTGGCTTGCCTTCCTCACCTTACATTACAGTCAATAAAGTTCTTTTCGTCAGCGTGTGTTCAGCCATCTTCCCCCTGCGGGTTTTCATGCTTGCTCATAGTTGTTTCAACTCTCTTACCACCTTATCACTTGGTAAGCAAAGACGCTTTTTCCTTGGGACACTCTCTTGTTGGGTGGCTAATTAGTGATAATCCCTAAGGTCAGTCTTCTTCCACCTAACATTCACATGATTGCCCCTGGACAGGGTCTTATGAATGTCTTTCGGATACAAGATGTGCATGCACTTATTGATTACATTTATTTCCTTCCTTTTGCCCAGTAGATTGTAAGCTCTAAAAAGCTGTGTGTGATCACGTAACTTTTGAGACCAGTATAGTGTATCCTAAGAGTAATGAGTAAGTACTTGAAGGAAAGATGGAAATTGTATATCTGAAAATTCAAGAAGAAATTCTTTTCCTCCAGTTTTAGTCCCACTTGTGTCTTGGAAGGTGACCACGATTTCCGTTGTGATGCCTGTCTCCTGGGCTATGAAGGACAACATTGTGAAAGGTACATGGGTGGATTGTCATGTGGAAATCCCTGGGTACTCTGTTTCTTTTATAAGGTGTTGGGCGTATTTACTATAGTGATCTGGGAGCCATTATCAATTTGCATGTGCTTGATTGAAATAAGACCTCATTACTGTTCCAAAACAAGTTTTCCCAAGGTGAATGGATCTGTGCTTTGCATTTCATTTGGTGGAAATGATTACTGTCGTGAGTTAGAAGCTGGTATTGACCATCCTGTCTGTACGTATGTTCCTTCCTTTCTGTAGGTGCTCCTTGGGCTATTATGGGAACCCTCAAACACTAGGTGGCAGTTGCCAGAAGTGTGACTGCAACCCTCACGGCTCTGTCCATGGCGACTGTGACCGCACATCTGGGCAGTGTGTTTGCAGGCTGGGGGCCTCGGGGCTCCGGTGCGATGAGTGTGAACCGAGGCACATTCTGATGGAAACAGATTGTGTTTGTGAGTATTTCTCCTCTAAATGTGTAAAGATGGTTTTTCCTCCCAAATGTGTTGGGAAAGAAGCAGTGGTGGCACACTAAAGTGTCCGCAGGATACCAATATCCTGTTTCATTTTCATTTTGTTATTTTCTAAGCATAGATCACTATTGTATCTGCTGAACTGAACCTTTCATCATGTGTTTTCCAGCTGAGGCGGGAGGTTCTAAGATACCAGTTTATTCCTCTGGCACTCAGAGCAGCACAGTGATCTCAACTTTCTCGTTTAGTGGCATTAATATTTCCTTTAGTGGAACCAGGAGTGATTTAGTGCGGGAGAGGAAACAGCTTTGTGGGGTTGTCATTTGTGCTACCCCAATTTCATGAGAGCTTCTGCTCTTGGCTATCATGGATTTTTTTTTTTTTTTTTTTTAATGGAGTCTTGCTCTGTCCCCCAGGCTGGAGTGCAGTAGCGCAATCTCGGCTCACTGCAACCTCCGCCTCCTGGACTCAAGTGATTCCTCTGCCTCAGCCTCCTGAGTAGCTGGGATCACGGTTATCCACCACCTTGCCTGGCTAATTTTTGTATTTTTAGTAGAGACAGAGTTTCACTACGTTGGCCAGGCTGGTCTTGAACTCCTGACCTCAGGCAGTCTGCCCGCCTCAGCCTCCCAAAGTGCTGGGATTACAGGCGTGAACCACCACGCCCGGCCTATCATGGACTTTTGTAAACTGTTTTTCCAGTTCTGATTTATTTTACCAGCAAGTGCATGACATAGTCATCTTGGGATGTCTTCTCAGGGGTTAATGGGGAAGATAAGGAGGCCTGTTAGGATCATGGCATTGGAGGTCTTTTTTGCTTTGACTTTTGTGTTGATTATAGGCACAAACACCCCCACTATCCTGTCCAGTGTCCTTCACTTGTACTTGCGAAAGATGCATTTGCAAACTGTCTGGGGAGGTGACAAGCAGGTTGTGGAAGGGAATGCTGGGATTCAGTGCCGTGGGTCCTACTTAAGGATGAGCCAGGCAGCATAATGATGGGGGCAGAAGAACGAAATGTGTGTCAGAGCTGGGCGCCACTCTCGGCCTCAGCTGTTTCTTTCTGTGTGACCTCAGGGAAGTTACGTATCTGATCTGAGTCTTGGCATCATCACTGAATAGGGGCCTAGCACTTACTGCCGTGCCACCCATGGCACCGTCGGAGTGAGAATGAGATCAGATATGGTACACCGGGTCTTGGAGTGTACTCTGACCACATACGTCATTTTCACAAAACAGCTTATGCAACCCCGTGAAAAAACGGGCAGACCACACCGCATTCACTTTAACTCTCCTTTTTAAAAATTTGTCTTGTAGCCTGTGATGATGAATGTGTAGGTGTGCTGCTGAATGACTTGGATGAGACTGGTGATGCCATTCTTTCTCTGAACCTCACTGGCATTATCCCTGTCCCATATGGAATTTTGTCAAAGCTGGAAAATACAACTAAATATCTCCAGGTAGGTACTGGAAATACGGAGATGAACAGACACTTGTATCATTGAGGGATATAGTCAGTGGAATGGTGGGAGTCATTGCATGTGTCCTCCCAGCAGTGTGAAAGCCCAACTTCCATTGGCCCTGCGGGCAGGTTTCTAGTCTTTCCTTGACTGTGACCAGTGACAGGCACGTACTTACTTATCTCACATGCTAGCTTGTTTCACAGTTGGCAGCTTTCATTGTTTCAGTGCTCCCTGGAGGACTCCTTATTAATGTTGCCGTCTATGGCCCTTGTTCTGCCTTTTGGGATAAGACCAAATCCACTTGCTCTTCTGTAAGACAACTTTGGGTATTTGAAAATAGCTGCCCTATTAGAAAAGCAGAAAATAGACCAGGCACAGTGACTCACACCTGTAATCCCAGCATCCCAGCACTTTGGGAGGCTAAAGCAGGCAGATCACGAGATCAAGAGATCGAGACCATCCTGGCCAACATGGTGAAACCCCGTCTCTACTAAAAATACAAAAATTGGCTGGGCACAGTGGCGTGTGCCTGTAA
The DNA here is from genome assembly GCF_001698545.2 of Rhinopithecus bieti. Taxonomy (NCBI): domain Eukaryota; kingdom Metazoa; phylum Chordata; class Mammalia; order Primates; family Cercopithecidae; genus Rhinopithecus; species Rhinopithecus bieti. The sequence continues at coordinate 78,617 of NW_016829166.1, read as the reverse complement.
TCCCAGCTACTTGGGAGGCTGAGGCAGGAGAATTGCTTGAACCTGGGAGATGGAGGTTGCAATGAGCCGAGATTGCACCACTACACTCCAGCCTGGTGATAGAGCGAGACTCCGTCTCAAAAAAAAAAAAAAAAAAAGAAAGAAAAAGAAAAAGAAAAGCAGAAAATAAATCTGAACAGTATCTTCTTTAAAGTTGCCTCATGCTGAAGATGAACCATTTTCTTTAAGTATATTGTTATTCACTTCACTAGAGTTGCAGGGCACAGAATCTCTCCTCCCTGGAAGACTACATTAAATGTCTGGCAGTAAATCATAGTTTTATGTTTTCACCAACAGGGCCTAGGTCAAAAAAGGATGAAGAGTTAAGAAATTAACTTAGTAGACCGTGTCCTACTATAGCACTTATTTATTTTTATTATTTTATTTATTTATTTTTTTTTTTGAGACAGGGTCTCCCTCGGTCACCCAGGTTGGCATGCAGTGGCGCAGTCATGGTCCACTGCAGCCTTAACCTCCATAGCTCAAGGGATCCTCCTGCCTTAGCCTCCCAAGTAGCCGAGACCACAGGTACATACCACCATGCCAAGCTAGTTTTTTAAATTTTATTTTTAATAGAGATGAGCTCTCGCTGTGTTGTCTAGGCTAGTCTTGAACTCCTAAGCTCAAGAGATCCTCCCACCTTGATGTCTCAAATTTCTGGGATTACCGACATGAGTCACTGCCCCGACCCACTTTTAATTCTAATTGGAAAACAATGTGATTCTTAAATTTTGCTTTATATATGCATTAGAATTTGACATAATCTATGCAGTGTGCCAGGTAGCAATAAAAGGGATGGCCATTACTAAATGCCTTTTCTTAGATAAGAGCTTTCCTCAAACTTAATACTTCCTTAGGGGTGTGTGTGTGTTTATGTGTGTGTTGGGATGGGGCTGGTTCTTGGATCCATCTTGATTTGCAGTGGTCTTTTAGGGACCGCTAAGAGATATTTTTATGTTATACTTTCCTCAAATGTCACAAAGTGTTTTGAAAATGAGAGCTTTTAAATCTATCAAAAAAAGAATATTTAAATGTTTTTTCCAATCACTACATATACAATCAGTATATTAATCTGCCAGTATGGGTCCCAGGGATATAACAATTTTATATATATCAAATAAGACAAATATTTGATTTAAATTTAATTCATTTTGAATGATTTGCTCTAAATAAACCATTGTCCATTTTCTTTAAATAACTTTTTGTGTTTATGTAAAGTATTCATTGAGTTTTAAGGTTTAAACAAAATCATACAAGAAATTAGAAGGATGTTGGCATAAATTAAGCACTTTATTTTTCTTTATTTTTAGTATTTATAAATCTTTCTTTATTGAATTCTTTTGTAGTTTAGCCTGAAGGCGTTTTTTTCCTTAAGTGTTGCAATTATAATTAAATTTGTGTGACTCTGCTATTGAGATAAAGCCATAATTTTATCTGAGAATTGCAGCAGTATCAGATTCTGCTTATCACACCAGATTTTAAATTTATATCTATTTAAAAAATATAATGCAAAGGATGGCAGTATGGAATCATGTCGCTGTAATCGAAACCTAAGTAAATGTGATCCTTTTTTTTTTTTTAATGACAGTTCCAAGGAAAGAAGAATTTCTTTCTGTGAACAAAAAGGAAATAACAAGTGCTTCTTAGTTAAGAATCAGAACATTTTACTGCGAAGCATTGTAATTTATTTCCTCCATTCTTCCTAGGAATCTTTATTAAGAGAAAATATGCAAAAGGACCTGGGAAGAATTAAGCTTGAAGGTGTTGCAGAAGAAACGGATAACCTGCAAAAGAAGGTAATTTCTTTCTATAATGAACCAACCTTCCTTCCGGTCCCTCCCATCAGCCCTCCTGAACAATTGCCTTGGGGCTGTCTGCAAGGTTCTGATTAGATCATGCCAGCCTCTTCCTCCCACGAGCTGTGCTCCAGTTACTTAATCATCAAATTGGTTTTGACCCTGCCAGTTTCTGTGGTTTACTGGGAAAAGGCTCCCGACTTAATGTCTGTTGTCATCTCTGCTGAGGACAGAGTTGGGCAGTCTCTTGGCTCTGACTTATTTCTCCTTTGAAACAAAGGGTGGGGCAGGGATGAAAAGATCGCTGAGGTTTCTTCCTTCTCCTAAATTCATTTAGTAACCAAACACGTGGTGAGCCCAAAAGCATGGACTGAACATCAGTAATGCTCTCTGAAACTTTCTGGGTGGAGCAGGGAGCGCACAGACCTCACGACGTGGTGTTTGTGCAACCTTCAGGCTTCAGGTTGAAGTGGTTCTGATTTTAGGGCCCTGAGTGGCAAGTGAACTTGTTTTTATGTCATCAGGGAATTATTTATTCTGTTTAACCTGTGACAGGAATGGCATTTAGTGACCTAAAAAAGAATCTCGCCCCCTGCAGATGGTGAGGAAGGATTACTGTCAAATTTACTATTTTTTCATTTATGAATTTTGTGTGTGCGTGTGTGTGTGTGTGTGTGTGTACTGTGATGCTGTATCTATACATATGGATGTCTAATCTCCATCAACTCATGCACACATACACAAACATCACCCTGGAAAGTATAGTTTGACTCCTGTTAATTGAGAATTAACGATGTTTTGGAAAGAGTTGAAGGGTTTAAGTTTGGGTTTAAGTACCTCATCAAGCAAACATTTGGTTGGAAATGATAAGCTGATTAAAATAAATTCTCTGTATCCATTAAAGAAGATTCTACTTGGTCTTTACTAGAACACACTTTTAGACCCAGTCTGAATTACTTTACATTCTTGGAAATTATAAACAACCTTTCCTTTTACAAATAGTAAAAATCCCAGTAAAAATAACAGCTGAGGACAGCTAAGTGTCAGCCTCCGGGCTGCTAACTTCCTGGCTCTCGTCTTGTGTAGTTCTCTTGGCAGCCCCGGGAGGTAAGCATTACTGTTTCCCAAGTGTTACAGACAATGCTTGGAGATGTCTGGGGCTATCCACAGCCTGGCAGAATCAGGTCTAAAATCAGCTTGACTGACTCCGTGTTAACTCCTAGAGACTAACATTTCATAGGCCACACAAATCAGTAAGGTTTACTTTCTATATTCTGTATATTTGGGTTTTAAAGTGAATCGAGGGCCTTCACAGTATAGACACTAGGAGAATCTATAGTTTAATACACAATTAGCCTGCTTTTAAAAATATACCCATCTTTTCTTACGCTGAGTGAGTTGTAGATTATTAACTACTGAGTCCATTTATAACCCCAAAATATGAACCTCAGCTTGCATGATAGTGCTCATCTTTACTCTATATTCTGGAATATATGTTGTTGCTGATAGGCGACAACCACGGAATACTAAAGTTTGCGTATTATTTAAAGTCAGACTCCTTAAAGTCAAACTAACCTGAGACTTTATTTTTCCACCAGCTCACTAGAATGTTAGCAAGTACCCAAAAGGTGAACAGGGCAACTGAGAGAATCTTCAAGGAGAGTCAAGACCTGGCCGTAGCCATTGAGAGGTTGCGGATGAACATCACAGGTAGTGTGGGCAGTGTCTAGTTTGAAGTGTCCGTCCTTGTCTAGTAAGAAGTCACTGCCGCTTTTTTAAACATACGACTAGATGTATATCTCTTGTATTGGGCTTTCTGGAACCAGAGGGACTGCAATAGTTTGGGGATCCTGAAATGTGTAAGCTTTAGTCTTTCACTGAGAGTTTTAGCTTTAAAAAATGCATATTTCTTTTTTAATTTTCTGCATTACACCTGAAACTTAGATCCTAATTCTCAAGCCCCGTTATGGTAAAGTTAGTACGGTAGCTCCCCATCCATCTGCCCAGAATAGGAGCTGACAGTATTTGGGACTTCGGTTTGGTACCAAGTATATCCATCATATTAGAATAATTTAATCATTTCTCAATTGGGTGTGCTGTGGCTTTTAGCATGCTATTTTCAGTTTTCCAGCTACCAGAAACATATGATCACTCTTCTTTTTGAATTATAGTGTAACGGCTTAAAAAGTACAGAATCCAATGCAAATTAGACTTTATCGGGCAAAATGTAAGGAAATTATTAGAACAAATTATGTTTAATAAAAAAAGTAGGATCAAGCATTGGTGGTTTATTTATGTAGTAAGTATTTATTGAGAACATTTATTTTTCATGTGCAGATGTCTCTGCCAGGTACAAGGAAATGGTGAGGTTGACACCATGTGCCTGCCTTTAGAGAGTTTATTGGTGCATGGAAAGACTTTGAAATAGGCCAGTAATCCCAAGTTCATGGCTGTTTAGTTAAGGGATGTACAGAGTACATTGGGATACACCAGGTGGCCTGGCCTGGCATGGAGGTCCAACTCAGCTCAGGTAAACAGAGCAGTCCTCAGCAGAGAAGTTTCTAAGTTTTTCACTTGCTACTAGCCACTTTTCAGAGGCTTATTAAATAATTGGTGAATTTTCTCCATAGAAATTATTGAAAAGACAACTTTAAATCAGACTTTGGATGAAGATTTCCTGCTACCCAATTCTACGCTTCAGAGCATGCAACAAAATGGGACATCTTTGCTGGAAATCATGCAGAGAAGAGACGTCACACAGTTGCACCAAAATGCCACCCTTGAACTCAAGTAAGTTCCCAATTACCGTTCACAATGCAACCAAGTGGAGAGAGAAACTTGCATGCTATCTCCAAAGGAGAAGGAGGCATCCTTGAAGAAAAGTGCTCACTGGGAATGGAATATCCTAAGAGAGGAGAAGGGGCCCTGTGGTCATAAATGAAGAGGTGGTTACTGACCCCTCCAAATATAGAAAGGTGTAATCTGTGCAGCCAGTATAATCTATCTTTGTGCTATCATGCAGTAGCTTCTGTCCTTTTCTGTGATTCTGGGATGTTTCCACCTAGCACAAACAGCAGAGTCTCATGGTACTGTAGACCAAGGATAAGGCAGTAAACTCTCATAGAAAAAAATCCATGGTGGCCACCAATACCATGAACTCCAAGACAGGTCAATGTTATGCCAGAATAATTGAGCTCAGTGCTATACAAAAGTACAGTTACATTGAAACCCATGATGTGAAGTGACACAGAGATCACAAAGCATTCTTACATACAGTCACAAGGAGTTTGGAGTTTCCTTTCCAGCTTTTATCTTGGCATTTCTATACAGGTATTACTTGGTATACTAGCACAAGCTGTCTCTCTGCCAGGTTGTAATGAATGTCTGAAGTGCTGTTGTAAATAGTTACACATGATACTTCATTAAAACTTTATTCTTGAATTTACTATCTAAACTATAATCAGATGAAATGATATAGTCCTGTGAGATATTTAAACTTTAATATTTTGCTATTTTAAATTATGTTGTGATGGACTTCTTATGCAAATGTTTATATAGTTTTCTATATTGAAATATCAAATATTTATTTATACTGTATATATCTTGTCTTTTTCTGTATTTCAGATTATTATCAGGGTAGATATTAAGAAGTAGAATTATTGGCTGGGCATGGTGGCTCACACCTGTAATCCCAGCACTTTGGGAGGCTGAGGCAGGTGGGTCATCTGAAGTCAGGAGTTCAAAACCAGCCTGGCCAACAAGGCCAAACCCCATCTCTACTAAAAATACAAAACTTAGCCTGGCATGGTGGTGGATGCCTGTAGTCCCAGCTACTCAGGAGGCTGAGGCAGGAGAATTGCTTGAACCCGGGAGGCGGAGCTTGCAGTGAGCTGAGATCGTGCCACTGCACTCCAGCCTGGGCAACAGAGCAAGACTCTGTCTCAAAAAAAAAAAAAAAGAAGAAGTGGAATTATTTAGTCAAAGAATTTGCATTTTGAGGATTCCTAACATGCGCTTCCAAATAATTTTTTAAAATATTTTTTAAAAACAGTGTGCATTGCCCCCAGCAGCACACTGGAGGGTTGGGTATGTGGCTTTTTTCATCGTAGAACATAATTTTGGACATTGTTGATTTGTTAGGTGAAAAACAAAAGGAGGTGTTTACAGGTGGAGTTTGGAGAGAGGACTAGTAATCTAATTACTAGAATAATAGGGCCTGGAAAGAGCTCTGAGAGAACTAGGATCTACAGGCCTTGGGGGGGAAATGAGAGGAGGGTGTGGTGCCAGGAGATGGGCGTGGGCAGCTGTCTGTGGAGCCCCTTCTCTGTGCCAGGAGAGTGCCGGCTGCTCTTCTCACACTGTGCTGTGTGATCATCTGTCTTTTCAGGTAGGGGAGAATCCAGTTGGGGAAACTGAGGCCCAGAGAATATAAGTAACTAGCCCTATGTTAAGCCTCCAGGACAATATGAAACCTGACCACAAACCTGAATCTGTTTGAGTCTCAACTCTATTATTTTCCCACCCAGAACAAAAGGAAGTACCATTTGAGACCCAGTCCATAAAAGATGGGTGGGTGGATTTTGGACAGTCAGAGACATCGAGGACCTTTCAGGGGTGGGGAAACGAGATCTCAGTCTAGCATCGGTGGAGAGCTGTTGAGCGAGGGAACACTGGAGCCAAAGAAGCTCAGCTGAAGTTTGCATCGAATTTGAGAGGCCATGGGCAGTGATCACAGAAGCCAAGTTGAACGTTAGTCCTGCAGCCCCGACTGCACACTGAGGCTTCAGCGGGGCTCCAACCAGGTCTTCCCAGGACCTGCCCACCCTGGAGGTGACGCCCCTGGGTTGGACTCTGCTCCCTAACCTTCCTCAGCCCCCGACACATCTGAGTTGGTGGGGAGCATGTGAAGGATGGAGATTCCCAGGCCCACCCTGCAGATCCTAGAGAATCATTTTGTGAGGCTGTCTCTTCCCGCCGTTCCCCATCTGAGATCAATGCATTCATTCATTCATTCAGCAAAGTGATCTGAACCCTGGCATTGTGCCAGGAGTTGGGGACATACAGGGGAACAATAGAGCCTTTTGCCCACTAGGAACTCCTGGTCCATTTGGGGAAAGTTTATTTTCTGAATATGCACTTTAAATACAATAAGAAAGTTTAAAATAGAGGTCAAATTTTCATCTATAGGATGATGTTACTATCTAAACCACAATCACATGAAATGATATAGTCCTCAATGACTTGAACAAGATTAACCACCAAAAACAAAACAAAACAAAACAAAAAAACCCCAGCACTCTTCATTAGCTTCTTCTAGCAAAATTGACAGAGGAAACTGGTGTTTCTCAAGCTATGTTCCTCTAGGACACTAGTGTCCCATGAACTCCTAGGGAGATTCCTTGAACAAATATTAACCTTCCTAGGATCTGCAAGGCGGGTCTGGGACTCTCCATCCTTAACAAGCTCCCCAGCAACTCAGATGTGTGGGTGGCTGAGGAAGGTTAGGGAGCGGAGCCCAGCCCTAGGGCGCCGCCTCTAGGGTGGGTGGTTCCTGGGAAGACCTGGTTGGAAAGCCTGAAAGGAGGGGGAGAGGCAGGGCCAGCCCCCACCTCCACCTGTTCCCCTCAGTGCCTCCTGACCCTCCCCTACTGGCGACGGCCTCTACGACCCCTTTCTCTGTCACTGCCGTTACGGTTTCACTTGGAATAAAGTTATTAATAAGATTGCTGATCTCTCTAATTTGTAAGTAAAAATATTACTAAAGAGACTTTTTTTTTTAAAAGTCAAGAGTTTAAAATGTATTCTCTGGCCTCCACTTTCCAATTTTCCATAGATAATCCCTATATATGTGCCATTTCAAATTACATGGATTATTTTAGGAATTATCTGCTTTTAAATGATAATTCTTAGAAAATTGGTGGTTCATGCTGAAGCATAGCAATCACATAGATGAGAAGTTTAGCACACAGATGGACTGCTTTTCCTGGTGTGTTGGGGGTCTCCAGGACTACCACCACATTCAGAGTTTCACCAGGACCCCCAGGATCCAGCATATAACTGTACTTACGGCTAAGATTTATTAAGGAGGTCCAGCCAGATGGGACAGAAGGACACAGCAGAGTCTGGAGGAACCCATGAAGTCCTCTCCCCACGTGGGATCCCAGAGAGCGCTCCTCCCCCAGCAAGAAAAATGCAGCAACATGTGTGTGATGTTTCTGCCCAGGGAAGCCTGTCAGAGATTCTGTGTCCAGGGATTTTGTTGGAGCTGTACTGGTAGGCACCCTCTGCCTAGCACTTAGCAAAACTCCACTCCCAGAAGGAAAGCAGGTGTTCAGCATAAAGCATGTTGCTTGCACAAACAGCCCAGATAGTGAGCTACTCTTAACAGTTAGGGATCTGTGGGAACACAGCCCACCTCACCAGCAGGCCTTTCAAAGGAGAGCGGACTCCAGCCTGCCGCGGTGACTCTTTACTACACACGTTGGATTATCGTTTGTAGCTGTTTTTCAGATGATTTCCATGCTGGTATCTCAGACCTATTAAAATATTTTTATTTATTTATTTATTTTTATAGTCTCCCAGGCTGGGGTAGAGTGGCGCGATCTCAGCTCACTGCAACTTCCGCCTCCCGGGTTCAAGCGATTCTCCCTCCTCAGCCTCCTGAGTAGCTGGGATTACAGGCGCCCGCCATCGTGCCCAGCTAATTGTTGTAATTTTGTATTTTTGTAGAGACAGGGTTTCACCATGTTGGCCAGGCTGGTCTTGGACTCCTGTCCTCGGGAGATCTGCCCGCCTCGGCCCTCCAAAGTGCTGGGATTACCGGCGTGAGCCACTGCGACCAACCAAAGATACTTCATTAAAGAAGCACATTCCATGACATAGTGTCTGCTAAGGAGAGACAAGTCCTGTACTGCCGGTCTTCTCAAAGCTTTTAGTACGCCCATCAGCAGCCCCGTGGAGGATCCAGCTATGCTTCTTTCACCCTGGAATATTTGTTCAAGGAATCTGCCTGGCAGTTCTTGGGACACTGGTGTTGTAGAGGAACATAGTTTGGGAAATACCAGTTTCCTCTGTTAATTTTGCTAGAAGAAGCTAATGAAGTGCTGAGTGGGTTTTTTTTCTGTTGCTTAATCTTGTTCAAGTTATTGAGGAGTATGTCATTCACATGATTGTAGTTTAGATAGTAGAGTCACCTTATAGATGAAAATTTGGGTTTCTATTTTGAACTTCATTTTTTTTCTTTTTGAGACAGGGTCTCACTCAGTCACCCAGGCTGGAGTGCAGTGGCATGATCTCAGCTCACTGCAACCTCCACCTTCCAGGCTGAAGCGATTTTCCTACCTCAGCCTCCTGAGTAGCTGGGACTACAGGCATGCGCCACCACACCTGGGCTAATTTATTTTAAATTTTCTTAGAGAGCTATCTTATTTAATAAAAGAATAACAGATTCATGATCAGACATTAGAAATATATTGGGTTTATTCGTGTTTTCTTATGTATGTGTTTTAGTTCTTGTTGCCTGCTCATAATGCAAAGTCTTTATTATCATTAAAATTGTAAGTATATCATTAAAAATTGTAAGTCCTGATGTTATTCTAATAATGTCAGAGTTCAAATTTATATCCTTGACAAATGTTTTTGGTCGTGTCTTAACCCAGTAATCTGACACCTGTGAAAGCTGAGGGCGTTTTACAAGGCATTTTCCATAGAATTTTTCCAAGTTCTCCTGACAAATTGAAATGAAGAGTTCATAGGCTACTCCCCACCACTGCAAGGATTTGTAGCATGAAATTTTATTATTCTATGCAGCTACAAATTCAAAATTGATTTAAATAAGCAATTTGATGACATATTTATAAAGGCATAGGAAAAAAATCGTTTGATATTCTAAAGCTTGTGTTTATCCATGGTACAAATCATATCTTTTTGTCACTTTGAGTTTGAAAGCTTTTATGAAATCTGCTTCTTCTTAACTAGCTGCAGAAAATCCTTTTACCATATATATAAATTGGTAAATTCACTGAATAGCCTTCTTTCAATTTCTTGCTGTATTATATATAATGAAAGATGGCAGTTCTCATCAACACAGAATGTTGTCCCAATTTCCTGAATCCAGATTCATGGAGATGATCTTTTTTAATTCCATTACTAAAATGTATTAGAAAGTTTAAGTGTTCAGATTCTCACAAAGCCCACTGGACCCCAGTTTACCAGGAAATTTGGGGAGGAGGGGTTTAATGACCTTCATCATTTATAAAATCATCAGAGCTGATAAAAGAAGTAAAGCTTTGGGCCAGGCACGTGACTCACGCCTGTAATCCCAGCACTTCGGGAGCCGAGGCGGGCGGATCACCTGAGGTCAGGAGTTTGAGACCAACCTGGCCAACATGGTGAAACCCAAACCCCTGTCTACTAAAAAATACAAAAATTAGCTGGGTGTGATGGCAGGCACCTTAACCCCAGCTACTTGGGAGGCAGAGGCCGGAGAATCGTTTGAGCCCGGGAGGCAGAAGTTGCAGTGAGTTGAGATCAAGCTATTGCACTGAAACCTAGGGGACAAGAGCGAGACTTCTCTCAAAAAAAAAAGAAGTAAAGCTTTGAAAGCTTCAAGGCTTGGGCCTGCTCATGGTCATCCTAACCAGCGTAACCTGAAATACACCTGAGATGAAAGGTCACTGTGCCTGTGCATTTCAATAAACTATATGGGAACATGGAAGGTCACTGTGCACTTGTATAAGTACCGTTTACTTCCTGGCATGAATAAATGTATCTGTGAGATGCACCACTTAAAAAAAAAAAGACAATTTGTTAAGGATAAATTATAAACCTGCCATACCAGTAGCTATCTTAGAAAAATTGTTTCCGTTCTTAAGAAGTTATGATGTATCACTTACAATTTCAAAAAGAGACTAGGCATAAATATGTAAAAATTTTTCCCACTATTATTTCAGAGATAGGAGTTTTGTTGTTCATTTACTTACTATGTGAACCATTCATATTTATCAGGGCTGCTGAAGATTTATTGTCACAAATTCAGGAAAATTACCAAAAGCCGCTGGAAGAATTGGAGGTATTGAAAGAAGCAGCAAGCCACCTCCTTTCAAAGCACAACAGTGAACTAAAGGCAGCTGAGGTGCTTGTGAGGGAAGCCGAGGCAAAGACCGAGGAAAGCAACCACCTGCTGTTCATGGTCAATGCTAACCTGAGAGAATTCAGTGTGAGTCTCACTCTCTCTCTCCTCATTTATAACGGGTAACAAAATACTCCAACGTAAGCAATTAAAAGTGAGCCCTGGCCTGGCCAGGTGGCTCACACCCGTAATCCCAGCACTTTGGGAGGCCGAGGCAAGCAGATCATGAGGTCAAGAGATGGAGACCATCCTGGCCAACATGGTGAAACCCCGTCTCTACTAAAAATACAAAAATTAGCTGGGCGTGGTTGTGCGCGCCCGTAATCCCAGCTACTCTGGAGGCTGAGGCAGGAGAATCACTTGAACTCGGGAGGCAGAGGTTGTAGTGAGTTGAGATTGCACCACCGCACTCCAGCCTGGCAACAGAATGAGGCTCCATCTCACAAAATAAAATAAAATAAAAGTGAGTCCCGTGCACTAACTTCTGCACATAGCATTAGGCACCAAAGGTCAGAAGCAGAGTTGCTCTTATGAAGCATCCTTAAAATGCCATTTCTGCTGCAGGATAAAAAGCTACATGTTCAAGAAGAACAAAATCTGACCTCAGAGCTCATTGCCCAAGGAAGAGGACTGATAGATACTGCTGCTGCACAAACAGACGCTGTACAAGATGCTCTAGAGGTAAGTTACCACTTAGCATGGCCACAATACAGTTTTTAAAGAATCTTCACACATCTTGTCTATATGCACATATATCTGTTATTAAATAGATGTGCATATATTTACAATATTAATTTCTCCATGTAGCACTTAGAGCATCACCAGGATACGCTACTTTTATGGTCTGCCAAAGTCAGGCACCACGTAGATGACCTGGTCATGCACATGTCCCAAAGGAACGCACTTGACCTGGTCTACAGAGCTGAGGACCATGCCGCTGAGTTCCAGAGACTAGCAGATGTTCTGGACAGGTAGGAACATGCCTTGTGGGATTCAAGAGTTTGCAATCTATTGATTAGAGAAAACAAAAGTGGACGTTTTTTTCACAGTGATGGGTCACTCTTCCTTTGTGTAAAAATGAGCACTCCTGTTTTATTTACCTGGCAAGTTGGATTCCTTCGTGTCTGCTAGCATAGTTTACCGTTGGCCTATATATCTGATGGAAAAATGCAAGTAATGGGGCCTGACTTAAAACACATAGTATGCGGCCGGGTGCGGTGGCTCACGCTTGTAATCCCAGCATTTTGGGAGGCCGAGGCGGGCAGATCACGAGATCAGGAGATCGAGACCATCCTGGCTAACACGGTGAAACCTGTCTCTACTAAAAATACAAAAAATTAGCCGGGCGTGGTGGCAGGCGCCTGTCGTCCCAGCTACTCTGGAGGCTGAGGCAGGAGAATGGCGTGAACCCAGGAGCCGAGATTGCGCCACTGCACTCCAACCTGGGCGACAGAGCGAGACTCCGTCTCAAAAAAAAAAAAGATATTATGCTACAGTTTCAAGCCATCAGGTCTTTATTAAGCACCTACTGAGTGCTCAGGGCTTTGTTAGGTTGCAGGTGGGACAGAATGAGGTTATTAATTTCTTTACAGATCCAGCCTTTTTGGAGTTTATTATTTGGGTGGAGGATGTAGCTGTCCACTCTCTACCTATAGAAGTGTTGAGAGTCTCTTTTCCAATCCCTGAGAGATACCACCTCCAATTATTTTCTACTGCCTGAAAGTCTGCCATTGTAATACAATTACTTTAACTTATTTTTTTTGATATTTAAAAAATGTGTACTCAACTTGCTAAAAATGCCTTTAACTGAGAAGCACAATTTTAGCCAGCCGTTTCAAACTTGTCTGCACACTGGAATCTTCTGGGGAGCTTCTTAAGACACCAATGCCTTTGTTCCTTAGCTGCCTTCCCCGCAAAGGTTGTGACTTAATGGAACTGGGATGTAGCCTGGGTTTTGTGATTTTTTTTAAAACCTAAGGTGATTCTAATGTGCAGCAAATGTGGGACCTGAAGTTTTAGGTGTTACCAGTGATTTACACAACACTGTGAGTTAATTGGTAAATTTCTTTCTTTAAAATTTGCTATGCATTATGGGTGACAAGGCTGACCACACTGGGAAGATGTATGTTCTTGTGTGTGCATGTTCTGTGGAAAGGGAAAGATGCGTATCTCCTTATTTGAAAAATGCTGACATAAAAGATTAGTTCACACAACAAAAGCAATTAAAAATGATATGATAGAATATTGCATAAATTATGTACTGAATTGAGTACTACTTCCTAATATGTCTTAGGGATCAGTAGTGGAAAATGGCATTAGATACTAGCTTCTCTCTTCTCATGAGTTTTCATTATTTCCCCCAAAGAGAAGAACATTTTCTGACTCCGTACCTAGCTAAAACAAAATCTTTATTACTTTGCATGACTAGTAGAAGCAATTTGTTGTGATAACACGAAGTTGAATGACTATATTTTATTTATAAATCATAGAATTTTGCCAGTCCAATAGTAACAAGCAATAACTGCTAATATTTGGTCTGGGAATTGCCCGACTCAATAACCTTGGAAAGAAAATGAAGTGAGTTACTCAGCAGGCAAAGATGTGCCCATTGCCAGACTATATTTTCAAGATCGAGAGCACTGGATGACCTTGTGCCATGACCAGTTACCAACTTCCTAAGTGATGTGCCCACTTGTTAGAATGATGTTGAGCTGATTGAAATATTGCTGATCTTCCTCCAGAATTTCTAGTGAATTTTGTAAAATTGTCATGCCATTTGAGGGATAAGATTCAGCGGCCTCAGGTATGCTTAGGAACACTTCTTGGAGGTTAACAAGTGTGTTGCAGGGAGTTTATAACCAATGCAAACATGCAACGGCACCCCAGACATGCACAGGGGGTTGGAACAGAGATTGAGGAATGCTGAAGGCAGCTTGTGGAAAGTGATGAATGGTTGTCTAAGGGAAACAGCAATAGCCTCTTCTTGGGTATTGATTAAATAGCAGTTCTGAGTGTTATTATGACAAAGTGGCTATGGCTTCTCAAGGATTGCTTTTGAAGTTACATGGGAACCCACAGGTTGTTATTTTTTATGGATGATACTCTTCTAAGGGGGAAGAAGATAGGAGGCTTTCAAGACTAGTAGGCATTTATGATTTTTGTGAGTGAATCGGCAAGTTTGATTTAGCTTATCATAACGTATCTAAATATGCTGCTTTGATAGTGGCCTTGAAAATGTCAGAAATGTGTCCCTGAATGCCACCAGTGCAGCCTATGTCCATTACAACATCCAGAACCTGATCGAAGAATCGGAGGAACTGGCCAAAGATGCTCACAGGACTGTGACTGAGATGAGCCTGGTAGGAAATGCTGTGGGCTTCTTTTTCTGGGCTCTGTGGGAGATTGTTCTGTACCCGGTTTGAACAGAGATTCAGTGGCCTCTATTTCTGCCTATTAACATTCTTTTCTGGTGGAATCTGTTTCTGGCTACTGTCATCATGTGATATGTGCTTTAATTTTTTAAGATCATAAATACTTCTTTATACAGACTGGAAACCAGCATAGAGATGAGAACAATCTCACATTTCCTTGAGCTAAAATGATAATGCTACTTGATACCTACTGGAAACATTTTTCTTTAACCATGGTGAAAATCTTTATTGAATGGCTGGTTTCCTTCCTTATCTACTTAAAAATGTCTTTGTGTTCTCCTGCTTCAGCCATTTGAAATTGTCCCTACCTGGTACCTGACTGATTTTCTTGCTGGGAATGTGGCTGGGGGCTACTCTGATGGAGTCACTTCCTCCATCCCCAGCAGGACTCCATCTGCCCTGCTCTCACCATGCTTAAGCGGTTCTGTTTTCCAGCTCTCAGAATCCCTTGTTTCTAATGGGAAAGCGGCCGTGCAGCGCAGCTCCAGATTTCTAAATGAAGGCAACAACCTCAGCAGGAAGCTTCCAGGTCAGCGTGTGGCTCGGACGGTGTAGACAGGCAGAGTGAGCGTGAGCATCTCGCTGAGCAACCTCTAAGAATGTTCTCTTTGCATGCAGCAACTTGAAGCTTAGCATTTCTATGTCCTATTTATATTCCAATTTCCTATCATATAAACTTTCCTGTCATATAAACTTCCTATCACATAAACTTCATATAATTTGGCATTTTTGTTCTAGTGGTATCTGTTTCTTTATTGTGCAGTCATCTCTATCTTTAACCTGTCCTTAATCCTCCACTCATCACCTTAGCTTGGAGCCTTCACTGTTCTTCCTAGTGTCTGTTGGGTTATCTTTGATTGTGTGCGCGCCTTTATTTTTCCTTGAGGAGGTATATTATGCTTGATATTTGTTTTACCTTTCTCATGGGACTAATATCATGTTAGACTCATGGTAGGTTCTCGTTTAATAATTATTACATTAAATCATAATTGATTTAGCCATTTTTCAAAAAGTATCTATGCAGTTAATTTGTCCTAAAGTTTCAAGAAAGAATGACTTGGCATGTGTAAGAGCAATCCATCCAATAAACATAAACCAAAATGGCATCCGGATCTGTTATGTAAGAGAAACTATGTAGGCATACTTTTTAAATAACAAATAACATGCTTTCCATCTTAATATATTCTAATAGATCAAAAATACCAAGATTTCTGGAGGAGTAAATAGTGGGCCATATTCACAGCTCATTTCCTTTACAGGTGACTTACTTCCAAGTCTAACACTGGATCCTTCCACAACTGTCTGAACCAAAGGCTTGGATATGTGCATAACTCTTTTTTCTCATTGAGTGACACAATTTAAAATTTATGTTGTCATCTCACAGTATTGAAAATGCATAATGTGTTGATGGGCTGTAATTTCAGTCTGTACAACTAGAGGTACTTCATAGGTAGTGAAATTGGGAGCTTGCTGGCAATTAAAATTTTACGTTTTCACCATGTGCTGAAAATCAAAATGTGATTGTATGTTACGAACAGAAATTTTAAAAGTAAAAGCTGTGATCAAACTTGAGAAAGAGGTTGAGTTGAGATCCAGTTGGGTGGCCAGAAGGGAATAGAAGGGGATGGAGGATTGGCCAGAGATGCAGGTGGGAGACTATGAGGAAGACTCCCAGGTAGGAGCCCACCTTAGGGGTTTGACAACCCAGAGGAGAAAGGTGACCAAGATTCAGATGGGGATAGAAAGTTAGTGCATCTGATTAAGACTGAGTGACTTAAACACAGCTCTTGGTCCTTGAGCTCTAGTAAAATTGGACATGAAATTTAAGTAGAAATATTAGTGAGAAAGTCAACAAGCGAAGTAGAGAAAATGATCGAGCAAGCTAGAAACACATTCTTAATTTTAATTTTTTTTTTTTTTTTTTTTTTTTTTTTTTTGAGAC
>NW_016829166.1:17752-61923 GCF_001698545.2 Rhinopithecus bieti | reverse complement strand
TTTTTTTGAGACGGAGTCTTGCTGTGCCTCCCAGACTGGAGTGCAGTGGCCGGATCTCGGCTCACTGTAAGCTCCGCCTCCCGGGTACACGCCATTCTCCCGCCTCAGCCTCTCGAGTAACTGGGACTACAAGTGTCTGCCACCAGGCCTGGCTAATTTTGTGTGTGTGTGTGGGTATTTTTAGTAGAGACAGGGTTTCACCGTGTTAGCCAGGCTGGTCTCAATCTCCTGACCTCGTGATCCACCCACCTCAGCCTCCCAAAGTGCTGGGATTACAGGCGTGAGCCGGCCCACACTCTTAATTTCTATAATGAATGTTGCTCAGTCTTGCTGGAAAAACAGTCAATATTGGGAGTCTCCTTAGAAAGCTATGAATTCTGTAGATGGTCAAGAATGACAAAACTGTTGCCTAGGCAACCTTTAGTAGGCTAACCTGAAGGGAAACATTTTTCTCCCTTTAAATAGTTATTGCATTGGAACTGAGTGAGCTGAGAAATAAGACAAACAGATTTCAAGAGAATGCTGATGAAATTACCCGGCAGACCAATGAATCAGTCTTGATACTCAGAGCAATTCCTGAAGGTAAGTGGAAAGGACATTCTTCTTTAAATCATGTCTTCTCACTGTAAAAGCATCACTCAGGAGCATAAGGAAGTCCTGCCTCAAGAATGGTCAAGGCTGTAGCTCAAAAATGAGACTAAGATTGACGAAATTTTTACTTGGAAAGGAATATGATTTAGAAATGAAAATCCATGGTTTTTAAAATAGCATCACAATACTGGCATCAAACTGCTAGAATTTATAGTCTTAAAAACAGAGATTGCATAGTACCATCTGAATTGCTTACTTTTGAAATGCTTGACACATTGCTTAGAGGAAGAAGGACCATTGAAAGAAGTCAGCAAGTAAAGAAGCTGGAATGTGCTTTACCTGCCTAAGGGGAAAATGCCAGATTCATTATCAGTGTGGCAAACTGAAGACTGCTTGCTTGGCCATCTTCCTTAGTGAGGCAGTAAAACATTAGGCTCACTGATCACTTTAATACTGATGGTTTAGAAATATGGTATTCTTGAAAATTTTAAATAGGATAATTTTTTTAAGTGTAATACAAATGAATTGCGCTGCACCTCAAACTTCTCTTTTGTTCTTTTGTTGTTTTTTACTTCTAAAGTTTCTGTTGTTTAAATAGAGACCAGGTCTTGCTATGTTGCCCAGATTGGCCTTGAATTCTTGGCCTCAAGCGACCCTCTTGCCTTGGTCTCCCAAAATGCTGGATTACAAGCGTGAGCCACTGTGCCCATCCTCCTTTTTTGCTTAATAAACATCTTTTGAAAAAGTCTTATCAAGTGCTCAAAGGAGCACTTTAAAAGAGCTTTCAAGCCATTAAAAACAAGAAGCCCCAAAGTCCTTCTGTCTGCAGGGTTTCTGTTTGTAAGCGTGGAGTTACCTGGGGAAACTGGGCATGCTGCATTGGGCTTACTTCTTACCTTGAAACAAGGAAACATTTTCTGATCTGGAAGATTTTTTTTTTCCTATTCTTTTTTTATAAGTATGCCATGGTATATTTTGACTAAATGCTTAATAACGTTTTATTTGAAAAAACTTTGAGCTTACAGAAAAGTTGCAAGAAAAGTAAAAAGGCCACCTGTATACCCTTTTCCAGCTTTTCTGCTGTAAATGTTTTGCCCCACTTGTGATTAAATGCTTCAAAAATGAATGATAGTGTCTTTTAAAAATCCTCACCCAGATTTTCTAGAATAACCGAATTCTAATGTACCTTGAGTGGCTGTTTAGGCTTTATTCTGCTGTTACTTCTAGCAGCCAGTTGATGCTATGGGCAAATACCTCTTCCTTTAACTTAAGACATTCCCACCTCAGCTGCAGAACTAGGATCCAAATCCTTATTATCCAGACATGAAAGGAGGTGGAGAACATGTTTCATGAAGGTGAGAAGGGGGTGATGGAAAAGGACCCAAATAAAGAAATGTAGCTTATTAAGATGTAAGACACAGACCGCACAGCGATTGGTCATTACTTTTGTGATCTCATTGTGTACTGAAATCATATTCCAGAGAAGTATTAACAAAAATTATTTCATTTGTCCCTAAAAGGGGATAGTAGAGCATAAGATATGCAGTGTTAATATTGCCATTAGAAACAAGAAGCTCTTAGGTCATTGACCCCTGCCCGAAAGAAAAAAAAGCAAACAAGCAAGCCTCAGTTTGTGTTCAGCATCAGTAATATGACAATAATGTATTTCTGTGCAAAATTACATTTGTTGTAGTTTTATTCTTTTCTCCGTGTGTAAGCACCAAAAGTGCATGCTTGTGTATACATTTATTTTAGATACAAGAGACAAAGGAGCCAAAACCAAAGAGCTAGCGACGTCTGCAAGCCAGAGCGCGGTGAGCACGCTGAGGGACGTGGCAGGGCTGAGCCAGGAGCTGCTGAGCACATCTGCCAGCCTGTCCAGGGTCAACACCACATTACAAGAGACGCACCAGCTTCTGCAGGACTCCACCATGGCCAGTATGTCAGCGCCCTTCCTTCCAGTCATGACCGTCTGTGTCATGCAGACATGGAGCTAGCTAAGCACACAGTGGTGCGTTGTTCACAACATTCCTGAAAAGTAGCAGTATGCCAACGTCTGGATTAGCCTTTATAAAGAAAAGGGCCTTAGTCTACGCATGCTACTGGTGCAGTTTTCATCTTTGTACCAAAATGTCATGGATTTGATTATTAGGGTGTTGTTTTACCCAGTGCATTGTTAATGAACAATTAATTATCTTGTTTTTCCCTCTCCCCAACTTTCTTGCCGCCCCTTGCCTTCTTGTATTTGTTAGCTCTGTTGGCTGGAAGAAAAGTCAAAGACGTGGAAACTCAAGCCAACCTTTTGTTTGATCGGTTGAAGCCTTTGAAGATGTTAGAAGAGAATCTGAGCAGAAACCTATCAGAAATTAAACTGCTCATCAGCCAGGCCCGGAAACAAGCGGCTTCTGTGAGTTTGGGGCCCCGTGGCTTTCATCACTGGGCTGTCAGTCATGTGGAATCCCAGGGAATTCATGCAGACGTGGCTCTCAGCCACATGTGGCTCTCAGCCACACTGCATCCCTTAGGCCTTCCAAAGACCCGGATCCCAATAACCCGGGCTTCCTCATAGCCCTGTCTTGGTATATTTAAAGCCAATAACTAGCTTCATTTTCTTTGAGTTCTGCTTTTATTCAACATGCTTCAAAATGTTGTTAGCAAAGAGATTTCCATGTCTTTATGGAGATTTATCATTATAGACTAAATTTAAAACTTTTAGCCTGGACAGTGCAGAACATGTCAAATCTACATGTTAACATTACTCTAAGTTTATGGGTTGCATATGGTGTTATTTCTTCATTTTACCAACTTAGTTTTAATAATCCAAGTATTCTTTAAAGTGTTTGTGTAGTATGGGCCTCATCCTTGAGGTGTCTGAGAAAACAATTTGTATGCAACAAAGGCTGCACAAATCCAGGTCACTAAATGCCTGAAGCACTGGACGCCTGGAGCAGTTCACACATGAGAAGATGTTTTACCCGCGGCACATGGCACTGGCTGTGCCCTAAGGGAAAAAGTTTCCTTTTGAGAGAATGTGCAATCGTCATGTGATTGGGGACTTCGAGAGGATGAATGCAGCCTCTGGGCTTGCATTTGTCCACCTCAGGCTTTCTAGGGAAGAGAAAGGAGCACAGGCTCTGTCTTTTCCTCTCAAGTGTCCTTGCTATTGGAAAAGGAATGTTGGTTTCCATGAGCTCTGGCTTGCATCTGTTTCAGTTATAATTGCTAAATAAATATAGGCTGGGCGTGGTAGCTCACATCCATAACTCCCACAATTTGGGAAGTCGAGGTGGGAGGATTGCTTGAGGCCAGGAGTTTCAGATGACCCTAGGAAACATAATAAGATCCTGTCTCTACTAAAAAAAAAATCATAATAGCCAGGCTCGGTGGTGTGAACCTGTAGTCCCAGCTACTCAGGAGGCTGAGGCAGGAGGATTGCTCGAGCCTAGGAGTTCAAGGCTGCAGTGAGCTATGATCACACCATTGTACTTCAGCCTGGGCAACAGAGCAAGACCCTAAATAAATAAACAAATAAATAAATAAATGTAAGCCCAAGGAATGCTTCTTGATGCTATGGTTAATACCAAACTTAGACTCTTTAAGACTAATGTAAGATACATATGCAAAGAATTACTAATCAAAGAAATATGTAGTAAGTATAATAATTGCTCTATAAATATCTGCTGAGTGAATAAATATATTACCTCTCCATTTATTTACCAGATGATTATCAAATATCCTCTTTGTGTCAGGCAGAAAGATTCCAAGGTGATAAAATCGTCTTTAAGGAATTAAATCTTATGTGAGCAAGACAGTTTCCTATATAAAGTTGCTTATTAAAAACTAACACTGATTTTCTCATATTTAAACACTTTACCAAATGAAATCATTTTTATTACCATCTGATATGTCACTTCATGAAACATGAACCATTGTGTATTATCAAGAGAGGAAACCTGCCTCAGTGAAAATTCATTACAGAATAGCATTGTTGAGCTGCTGGTGTGCGTCACTAAATGATGAGGACACTTTCATTTTCCTTCTGCAGATTAAAGTCGCTGTGTCTGCAGACAGAGATTGCATCCGGGCCTACCAGCCTCAGATTTCCTCTACTAACTACAACACCTTAACACTAAATGTTAAGACACAGGAACCCGATAATCTTCTCTTCTACCTCGGTAGCAGCACCTCTGTAAGTTATGGACATTTGGAAAGCAGCACTGAATTTTTTATGCACTTCTAGATTTTTCTGAATTTTCACTTATTTGGTGAAAAAAAAATAGGCCTTAGTGAAGTCTAAATCTCCCACAGGGACTAACCTTTGTTTAAATGGTAGCATTAGATTAAAAATGAGCAAACTACCAAATTGAAAGCCTGTGAGAAGGGAAGTGACATTTCTGAAGGACGCCATCTTAACTGCAAGCCCTGGGGATGGAACGTTTTTGGGATTCCCCCAGTGACCCCTGGAGTGACTATCAGAATTGTCAAGCTTCTGTCAGGTTTTTCTTGCCAAGAATTCCAGTGGTCCCCAGATGGCAAGTGCTTGTGGAAGGTCTTTGATACCTTGGCTGTGCCAGTGAGAACAGGTCAGAAGGCTTGGGTGTGTAGGGCAGAAAATGTTAACAAGCACATATAGTGTCTGAAATGTCTTCAGGAGATAAGATGCAAAGCACATGCAAGCCTGTGACAGGGGTGGGTCTTCATGGCTCCTGTCTTACTGCATATTTCACATCCATTTCTTACCTCGGACCCTGGGCAAACAAGCAAGCTCAGTGCCTTCCCTGGTGCTCCCGGTGGACTGCCTGTGACCCGCAGCGAATTTTCCTGGGGACTCTATGGGAGGTATTGAGGAGGACCATGCCAGGCATGCAGGGAGGTGCTGATGTCCCCGGGGCTGTGAGTCATGCCCCAGCTCCAGGGAGGGGACCATTTCAAACAAAAGAAAATAGATTTGGGGGTTTTGTTTTTTATTTATTTATGTTTAAGAGCAGAGAAAACACCGTAAGAATTGACTATAAAGTGTTGTGGTGGTTGGCAAACAGTGTGTAAACTGATCCCCGTTCATGCCCTGCCCCCCAGTCTGATTTCCTTGCAGTGGAGATGCGGCGAGGGAAAGTGGCCTTCCTGTGGGACCTGGGCTCCGGGTCCACACGCTTGGAGTTTCCAGACTTTCCCATTGATGACAACAGATGGCACAGTATCCATGCCGCCAGGTAGTAGAGAATGTTCTCTCAGAGCACCTCTCTTTTTAAAAGTGTGTCTCATAAGTAATTTCACGCTTGTAACATCATATAATAGGCTTTGAAACTTCTGGAAAGTCAGATTATAACCAAACAATACTTGGTTTAGGTTAGCTGTAGAAGTAAGCATTTGTGGCCAGTGGCTCACACCTGTAATCCCAGCACTTTGGGAGGCCGAGACGGGTGGATCACCTGAGGTCAGGAGTTTGAGACCAGCCTGGCCAGCACGGTGAAACCCCATCTCTACTAAAATACAAAATTAGCTGGGCATGGTGGTGTGCGCCTGTAATCCCAGCCACTCAAGAGGCTGAGGCAGGAGAATTGCTTGAACCCAGGAGGCGGAGGTTGCAGTGAGTGGAGGTCGCACCACTGCACTCCAGCCTGGGCGACAGAGCTAGACTCTGTCTCAAAAAAAACAAAGAAAAAGAAGAAATAAGCATTTGTTACAAATGACAGAACTTCTTTTTTAAGGCTGAATAGTAGTATTCCATTGTGTATATTTGTATAAAACACATTTTCTTTATCCATTCGTGTATAAAACCACATTTTCTTTATCCATTGTGGTTGATCATTCCACATCATATCCAAAAATCATAACATCATTTTGCACCTCAGAGGTATATACAACTATAATTTGACAATATATAATAAAAAATAATTCAAAAAAATTTTTTAAATTAAGGTTTGGATTTTTTTCTTACTGCAGGAGAAACAAACTTACCAAAATCAACAATCAGAAGAAGAAAAAACTGAAAAGCTTAGGTTACCTTTAGAATGTCTAAAATGTCTAAAAGTTTAGGTTACCTTTAGAGACCAGGCATGGTGGCTCACTCCTATAATCCCAGTGCTTCGGGAGGCCGAGGAGGGAGGATTGTTTGAGCAACAAGGAGTTTGAGGTTAGCCTGGACAACATAGTGAGACCCTGTCTCTAAAAAAATTAAAAATGTATCCAGGCACAGTGGAGTGTGCCTGTAGTCCCAGCTACTCAGGAGGCTCAGGCAGGGAATTGCTGGAGCACAGGAGATCGAGGCTGCAGTGAGCAGTGATCGCACCACTGCGTTCCAGTCTGAGTGACAGAGGAAGGCCCTGCCTCTAAAAATATTTAAAAATACAGAACGTTACTTTTAGACAGTCTACGTGTAAGGCAGCCAACCTGGTAAACTTCCTCAGGAGAGAGGTGTAAGGTGTGGCATGGTAGACATTGCATGTGGCTGGCAGCACATTGCACGTAGACAAGGACAGAAAATAATGATGCAGGTGGTGGGGGGTGCATTTTCTTAAAATTCAGGCACAAAGCAAAATTCTTCCTTTTAAAATCCTTCTCCAGAGGTCATCACTTTTGAGCAGCTTTAAGTATATGTTTTCACTTTTCTATACTAGTATGGTTTGTTGGGATTTTTATTTTATTTACAAAATGGGATAGTATTTACGGAGTAGACATGTCTTCGGATACAGTTTAGCTCATCTCAGATGTTTTAAGCAGGAACGCAACATGATGAAATTTCTGTTTCAGAAGAGCTACTCTTGAAGATTTGGGGCAGTAGGCAAGACTGGAAGCCAGGAGGCCAGCAGGGGGTGCTGTTGCAGGACTCTTGGGGAGAAGCAGATGGTGGGTGTGAAGGAAACATGGGGTTGTATGTGCGCCAACTGGAAATTCTGAAAGTTCCTTTTGCAATTCTTTGTGACCCTTAGATTTGGAAACATTGGTTCACTGAGTGTAAAGGAAATGAACTCAAATCAAAAGCTACCAGCAAAAACAAGTAAATCCCCTGGGACAGCTAATGTTCTGGATGTAAACAATTCAACACTCATGTTTGTTGGAGGTCTTGGAGGACAAATCAAGGTAACATTCTGAAAGTTCTTCTGAACAGGACTGATTGATTTTACCTATGTCTAAAAGTCATGGGCTGGGCGTGGTGGCTCACGCCTGTAATCCCAGCACTTTGGGAGGCTGAGGTGGGCGGATCACCTGAGGTCCAGAGTTCAAGACCAGCCTGACCAACATGGAGAAACTCTGTCTCTACTAAAAATATAAAATTAGCTGGGCGTGGTGGTGCATGCCTGTAATCCCAGCTACTCAGGAGGCTGAGGCAGGAGAATCACTTGAACCCCGGGAGGTAGAGGTTGCAGTGAGCTGAGATCGTGCCCTTGCACTCCAGCCTGGGCAACAGGAGTGAAACTCCGTCTCAAAAAAAAAAAAAAAAAGGCGTATGTTTAGATGGTTGAATATATGCTAGGCAGATGAAGATGTTTCTGCTTCTTTTGTTTTGCTGCTTGACAGTTCCTCTGCAGAATTAGGCTGGTTTTGCACAGTAAAGGGTGATGCTTACTCAGTAGCATAAATGGGGAAAAAGCCAATGGTTCATCTTGCTGTTTGGGTTTCTTTCCCAGTGATGAACAGGAAATTCAATGCTCCATGTTAATTTCTGTGAAGTTTCTTTATCTCTAGTCTAGCTCTAGTTAGTGGTTGATTAATACTAATTAGTGTTTAGCAAAAAAGCCCTCCATCTTTATTTTATTATATCAGTTCTCCTCTCTCCAAATATAATTGCATTTTTTGGACCTGGGTCAATGCTCAGAAGTGGGAGTTCAGGTCTCAGGTCCAGCTGGGCCCTCACTACCAATCACATTCTCTGGCTGCTCTTTTCTCAACCATGCAACACGGTTTTCTCCATCAACCCTAGTCACTGAGATGATCTTTAAGATCCTGCCCAGTTGTCACTCATTCTAGGATTCCACTTCATAACTGGAAGGAAATCCAGTGATTACAAACTGGCCTTTTTTCTCATATTGTTCTCTCAAAATTTGGATCTGTTAGATTGGAGCTCCCAGGGAGAAGTTTTGTGCACTTGGAGAATGTATTTTGCTTCGTCAGCTATATATTGATTATGTTTGTTTGCTTGTTTGCATTAGAAATCTCCTGCTGTGAAGGTTACTCATTTTAAAGGCTGCTTGGGAGAAGCCTTCCTGAATGGAAAATCCATTGGCCTATGGAACTATATTGAAAGGGAAGGCAAGTGCCATGGGTGCTTCGGAAGGTAAGATGTCCTCATGGTTTAGCACATAGTATGTCATTCTGTTAACATCTGAGAAGTGCTGAAATAATTTATTAATACATGCACGTCGAGGGAGGACAGAATTTGTGATATCGCTGGTAGGTGTTTAGCTGCCAATTACAAAGCCATGCTTTTTCACACGTTTATTGTCAAAAAAAATCATCCTGTGACATTGGTATAATGTAGATTATCCCAACCTACATTATATTATTATATTATATTGTCAGGTGGTGTAATGTAGATTAGTTACTGAGAGAAGCACGGGTATCATTTTTAATCCTTTAAAAAGAAGTGCTCTTTTTCCTATGTCTTGTATGCTTTGATCATGAATCATAAACCCTAAAAGTTTCAGACAATTTCTCGAACAACCTTCTGTCTCAGAGAGCCACAACCAAATCTTTAGAAATCACTGTACATTTTTATTTTGAAAACATCTCCAAGGATAAGAATTTTTTCATGTGTGGTCGATTTTTACAGATAAGTACTTCCCAATTCCGGACCAAGTTCTATAATTCCAGAAATAAACTGTATTAGGAAATAGAGAAAAACGAGTATCTTTCTTTCTGCATATATTGATATAAAGGCATTCAAGGACTTAACCTTAGCAAGTGCAACATCTTCACCCCCCACCCATTATTTTATAACAAAATGACTGCAACCCCTTAGGTATATAAAACCTGTTTTCCATCACTTTAGTAATTAAGACAATAAATTGCCTTTTTCCATTAGAGAAAAGTAACATCTGATATAATTTCTCTTGTCTAATGGGCTGCTCTGTCCAGATGGATATCTGCAGTTAACAGTGAGCAGTGACAAGATCAGTTAAAGCAACTTACAGCACATTTAGAAACTCATGGGTGAATTTTTCATTTTGTCATTGTCAGGCCTATAGTTTAAGCCTTCTCTTTTCCCCTTAAAAAGTTAGGACCAGGCGGGCATGGTGGCTCATGCCTGTGATCCCAGCACTTTAGGAGGCTGAGGCGGGTGGATCACCTGAGGTCAGGAGCTCGATACCAGCCTGATCAATATGGTGAAACTCTGTCTCTACTAAAAATACAAAAATTAGCTGGGCATGGTGGCACATGCATGTAGTTCCAGCTACTTGGAAGGCTGAGACAGGAGAATTGCTTGAACCCAGGAGGCAGAGGCTGCAGTGAGCCGAGATCGTGCCACTGCACTCCAGCATGGGTGACAGAGCAAGACTCCATCTCAAAAAAGAAAAAGAAAAAAGAAAAAAGTTGGGACCAGAGACTTGGAGGCTTGGTGATTGTAGCCTTAGGATTGAAAAAGAATATAGGCTTTGGAGTCTTGGGTTTCTCAGGCTTCTGGCCCAGGTCTCCCGCCAAATTTTTTTTCTCTGACTTTGGATAATAAGTCTCTTCACCTCACTGAGGTTTGGTTTCTTTCTCCAGAAAAGAAAAACGATTATCGTATTTGTCTTACCCACCTCTATAAATCATAGTGATGAACACAACATGATGTGTGTGAAAATGCTTTATAAACTGGAAACTTCACCAGTCTTCACCACTGCTCTCCTACAGTGATGTGACTTTGCTTTGTAGGTAAATGTCACAGGATGGTTTTGTTTTTGTTTTTTGTTTTTTTTGACAATAAACACATGAAAAAGCATGGCTTTGTAATTGGCAACTATGATAAAAAATGCTGTTGCCTCATGAGGTAATGACACGCTCTGCTCTAGAACTTCAGTGGAATGAGCACCTGAATTCAGGCTCTCTGATCCGTCACTTTTTTCTTATGCTGTGTTTCCAGCAAGGAACTCTTCCAGCAATTTAGTAATTCTAACATGATAAACACCCCGACCCCTAGACTCTGTCCCCTCCACTGACCCCAGATCATTAACCTCACTGTTAGAAAGAGAAATGGTTACCAGAAATTAAACATTTCTAGTATGAAGAAGTCTCCCTACTTCACCTGTGACAATAACCTCTGTTTTCATCAGTCATTTCCAGAGGTACTTTGAAACCATTGACGATCGAGCTACAGCACCGAATGAATGGAATGATTTCCGGCTCTTCTTTTCTTGTTGGGTTGAGGAAGTCAGCTTTTTAGATGGTCACGTTTTGTCCCCCTTGAAATACCTGGCCTGCCACCGATTTCCACCCACCCTGGACCTTTTACTGGGTCAAAGATGCTCCCCTCCTGCCAACTTGAGACTGGCTGTTTGACGGAGGGCTGGCCACCCAGCTGAGTAGTAGAACCACATTGACTCATCAGCTCAGCCAAACTAGGGTCTGATTAAATATGTTTTTCTGGGGACTGAACAAATCCGCTGGCTATTCTTGTATTATATTGGCCAACATTTCCAAAGATAGGTGTTTGTAAAGAATACTAGTTTGGTGTAGGGTATTAATAGGTGTTGTGTACTGATCATAAATGTTTGGGAAACACTGAGTTAAAAAAAATAAGCATGTTTCTTGGTTGTGAGGCTATCAGAGCCTTTAGTTAACATGAATATGCTAACATGTATGGTAACCATGTCCTGGGGAGAGGCCAGAGTTGCAGCGTTTCCCACTCACTTGAGCTTGAACCCTTTTTGAAAAGGTACCTCCGGGTGAGGCTCACGCTTGCAATCCCAGCACTTTGGGAGGCCAAGGCAGGTGGATTGAAAACGATTAGCCAGGCGTGGTGGCATGCGCCTGTCGTCCCCACCATTCTGGAGGCTGAGGTGGGAGGAACGGTTGAGCCCCTGCACTTCTGCCTTGGTGACAGAGTGAGATCCTGTCTCAAAAAAAAAAAAGGGCATCTGGAGTTTCTTCTGCTTCATAAAACATATTTTGTGAACTGCTGGTGCAGGCACAGATTGGCGCTTTGTGTCTGTTCGTAAATTGACTGAACTGTCTTCAGTTTAGGTAACATCCACCACTGCGCCCCTTCTCCGGTTAGACAAAAGCTTTAGTTCAAAGAGCTAATACCCTAATTCTAGTAACAATCCATTTTAGCAGACTTAGATTATAATTCTTTGTTCCTTTCGGTTTGTGTATAATTTGCCATTATTAAATCACTAGTGTAGCCCATCGATGTCCTCTAAATTTTTAAAAAATTTTTGACCGTTTACTCTTAAATGTGATTTATATTACCAAGTAAATGAATTAAAACCTTTTTATTCCTCTTTGAATATATTATTATACTTGTACATGGTGTCACTCTGTAATTATGAGCAATCTCTTATGTTCTCAAAGGATACTACAAAATTAACCACTGATTCTAACAGTCCTCATCAAAATCAATATGGAAAGGCCCTTTATGTAATTAACAGGCATAATCCTTGTGTTATTTACGAGTGGACATTGTGACAGAGTGCTGGCTACGCGGCTGGCCTTTGTCACAAGTCAGTTACCTGCGCTCCAGGCCCTCTGCTAGGTACCAGCCGTGTCCACATACATCACACGTTTGTGTCCTCAGACATCTCATGGCCTAGGGGAAAATGCCTGTATAGAAAGTGGAAAATGCATGGGCTGTGGCAAGGGGCCAGAGCTAGAGGAGCAGCATCCCAAGCCCGAGCCAGGGTTATCTCACGCCCTCGCGGGGTGGCAGCAGGGCACGCTAGTAGGTCAGCTCAGGATTATCCAGACCTCATGAGGGAGCCCTTGGAGGATTAGGGAGGTCTGGTGATTCTTCCAGACTCACAGGGCTGAGCACTGGGGAGGGCGGACGCCCTCCTGATTGCAGGCTCCCACTTGAACCTGCGGGTAATGGGGGCATTTCCAAGGCTGGAACAGAGCTGTCCATGAAGTGCTGTGATGAACCGATCTTTCATTTGTCCTGGGCCCTTACCAAGGCAGGGACCCACTTGGGCAACAGGCACCTGGGCCGACTGTTGAGGCACATGTGCCTTTGGTCATAGTGGGGAAACCGGCAGGGGCTCTGGGAGAAGTTCAGGGAAGTGACTGACATGGGGACAAGTCTTCGGTCGTGTTCAGTCATCATTTCACTTGAGGCCCCCCTCTTCGTGGCCACTTCACTCCAGCAGGCCCTGTTGAGGGAGAGAACCCAGGAGCAGAGCCCCCACCTTCTTGAGAGAGGAGGGCTCACAGGCTCTGGGGAGGGACAAAGCCCCCATGTTCTTGAGAGAGGAGGGCTCACGGGCTCTGGGGAGGGAAGGGCCATGCACTGAGGACCAAGACAGATTTCTGGAGTTTTGTTTGAAACCTGGCTTTGTGATTTCTTGGGGTGTGTCCTTGAACAAGGTACTTGAATCTTTGAGGCTCAGCTTTTCATAGGTGGAAATGGGGACCAGCCCATCGAGGACCTCCAAACACAGCAGAATAATGACAGAGCACATCTGCTATGTGCCAGGCACTGTTCTAAGAACTGCCTGGGGCAGCCCTCCCAGAGAGGTTTTATGGTTATCCCTGTTTTATAGATGGAGGAAAGGGCACACAGAGAGGTTAGGTGAGTTTTCCAAGTTCACACAGCTAGTATGTTGGGGACCTGGGATTTGAACCCTGGTAGTCTAGCTCTAGAATCTCTGTCCTCAGGCACATGCACTGTGGTTGGCCAAGAAGTAGAACAATGGAACATATGGCTAGGAAGCCAAAGGCTTAAAAATTAAAGAATTAAACCATAGTTGAAGAATTCATGCAGAGTGCATTTCTTTTAAGTTATAATTCCTCAAAGAGACCGCATGATGGAAATGTTTGAAAAAGCAGGAGTGCGGGTAGTTGTACATTTGAAACCTTGTTTCGCAAAGCACTATTTTTTGTTTTATTTTGTGTTGTTTTATCATCCATGGACATGATTTTACTGTTTGGTTAGACTGCCTTGCTTAGAAATGTGGCACTAAGTTTGGTTGTTACACCTCTAACTGGGAGAAGTTCAAATTCTTACCCCAAAACCACCCTCATCCGAATTTCACTCTCAAGCCTTATGATATTGCAGGAAATTATTTTTGGAACATGATTCTGATCTGTTCCGGATGAATGGCTTTGTAATAGAATAGCGAGTCAAGTCAGCCTTTTGCTGTCATGGGGGAGAAGACCAGGAAACACACTCACCTGAAAATGCCCTGGGCCATATTATATCCCTGTTGTAACCCATGTACTCATCTCTAAGTACGATATGGGTCTTTAAGTTCATCCTGCAGATTTTTGAGGATGTCAGTGATTGTTTTGTGAAGTGATGCTTCTGGTATATGGGCACAAACTTGCTTTCCATCGTAACTCTAGTTTCCCTGAGGTATTAGTTAAAACCTCATCAGCAGAGTGAAAATGTCAATGTAAAAATTATTCTGAAGACACCAGAGTTAAGAGAGGACAGTTACATCAAAGGAGATTAGAACTAATAAATCCAGTTGGTAAACTGAAATATTTATAGCAGTTATCCTCCTATCAGGAAATATCTTTTACCACAATGAATACTGCCTACATTAACTTTATTTTCCTTATAAAGCAGTTGGGCATTTGTCTTGCATCGTCACATGGCAAAAGCATATTTTTAAATATTATCATCTACACTTGTTACGAAAGTATGGAACTAATAGCTCTACCGTGATCTTTGTAAAGGAGAACTCAGTAAGTGTGTTCTTGGTTCTTTCTACCCTCCTAAGAATGGATTCTATTTCATCTCTTCTGCTTTGCAGCTCCCAGAATGAAGACCCTTCCTTCCATTTTGACGGGAGTGGGTACTCTGTCGTGGAGAAGTCACTTCCGGCTACCGTGACTCAGATAATCATGCTTTTTAATACCTTTTCACCTAATGGACTTCTTCTCTACCTGGGTTCATACGGCATAGTAAGAGTCTTTATGGGGCCCTAGGCCCTACTGTATACACACATTTAGATTGCTATGTGGTTGTTTATGTTTAATGAGGATTTACTAATTAAATATGTACATATGTATGCCATAAAATTTTTATGAGCATATACTAGTATTAATATACGTATGTGCTAAACAATTTCCTCATTTAAAATTATTTATTATCATTGTAGAACCTTTAGAAAAATATAGAAGAACAGCAAGTAGAAACTAGCCTTCTAGTCTTTATAGATGTCAATTAAACATTTGTTATTAAATTTTGAACTTAAATCATATGTCTTGTTCTGGGTTCACTGTGACCACAGTGACATTGTTTGAATTCCATCCATGGGAATTTCATGTTCTTGTTTGCATCTCATGTGCTGGTGATTTCTGTCTTTCAATCTTTTGGTTTTATTTTTTAGAACTGGCCCCTTGTCAGTCTGAATGAAAAAGATACAAGGAGATTCCATTTCTCTTACTGAATTGCAGATTTTGGTAACAACAGATGGTGTTTCATTTATATTAGTGTAGTGTTCTAGAAAGCCTTCGTGGACATTTTTGGTTTCATAGCCGATAGACCTCTGGCTGTGGGGCCAGATCCAGTTTTCTCAGTTTGACTTTAGAAGCTTTTGGCCATCCCTGACTGGAAGGGAAAGGGAAACTTGGGACAAAGCTATAACCTGGGGAACTGTGTTCTCTTCTTTACAGAGAGACTTTTTATCCATCGAGCTGTTCCATGGCAGAGTGAAGGTTACGACTGACCTGGGTTCAGGACCACTTACCCTTTTGACAGACAGACGTTATAACAATGGAACCTGGTACAAAATTGCCTTCCAGCGAAACCGGAAGCAAGGTAGAGACAGATGGACTCACCAGATGTCGGTCACCCTCGTAAGAATAGAAATCTTGTCAAAATCAGCAATCTTTATTCCACAGTGGTCTCCTGGGTATTGGATGATAGTCTACTTGAAAGCCAGTGTTGTCTTTGGAATACTAAGCAACAGGATTCACATTTTGCTGGAGGAGTGTTATACTTGTATTTGCCTGTGATTTCCAAGTGTGTTATTTAACACTAAATGCTAAATTGGAATCAAGAATCAAATCCATTCTATTTTCTTCCACACACATACTGCTCTCATTTAGCAATGGGTATTGACTTTGATAGAGAGGATTTTCACTTGTCCTTCAATAACCAAGAACGTTAGCTGATCAAATTCATAGAATCTAGAAGAATATGCCTTTGTAAATGAACTTTGTTGCCAGAAGTTTGCATTTTACCTTAACATGGAAAGGGATTTCCCTTTTCTTATCTCTTGTCTGTGCTCTCCTTTTAGGAGTCCTAGCAGTTAACGATGCCTTTAACACCAGTAATAAAGAAACCAAGCAGGGCGAGACTCCGGGAGCATCTTCCGACCTCAACCGTCTAGACAAGGATCCGATTCATGTGGGTGGATTGCCAAGGTCAAGAGTTGTAAGGTATGATATTAAACTGCAGAATTTTCACGTCCCTGATTTCCAACCGT
The DNA here is from genome assembly GCF_001698545.2 of Rhinopithecus bieti. Classification (NCBI taxonomy): domain Eukaryota; kingdom Metazoa; phylum Chordata; class Mammalia; order Primates; family Cercopithecidae; genus Rhinopithecus; species Rhinopithecus bieti. The sequence goes on along the minus strand of NW_016829166.1, from coordinate 45,760 downwards.
ATTAGCTTGCTAGGGCTGCGAATGGATTGTGTCACAAACCAGGTGGCTTAAACAGCAGAAATTTATTATTTCCCAGTTCTAGAGACTGCAAGTCCAAAAACAAGGTGTTGGCAGGGCTTGCTTCCTTTTGAGGGCCGTGAGAGGGAATCTGTCCCATGCTCCTAGCTTCCGGTCGCTTCAGGGATTCTTTGGCCTGTGTCCTGTGTCCACATTCCCCCTTTTTATAAGGACAACAGTCACATTGGATAAGGACTTCCCCTAATGACCTCATCCTAACTCGATTACCTCTGCAAAGACCCTTTTTCCAAATGAAGGTCACAATCACACATAAGGAGGATTAAGACTGCCATATCTTTTGGAACACGGTTGAACCTGTAATCTGCTTTTATTTATTCAAAGTACTCTATGCCGTGTGACTTGAGAAGTAAAGCAGACCTTCTGCAGAAAAATTAGTGATTTTATATGTATTGCCTTTAGAACATCTAAATCCTGTTACCATGCAATATTTGGAGACCCCACTTGCTGTCATATGACTTTAATGATTTACAGAAACTTTGTGTGGCTGGTTCATTGTCCTCAGTTTTGTAATTTTGGTTTGTAATTAAACTCTAAGGTTCTTTCACACCATTAAAAAAAGACACTTAGGAAAGTCCAATAGTTAAGGTAAGACGGCTTGCTGGGAGTGGGGTCATTAAATGTCCAAACTGGGCCATTCAGCGTAGTGGTTAGCAAGTTCCACTGGTAGCAGTGCTACAATGTCTTTAGGTCAGGTTCTTGTGTAGAATCCTGTTGCTATGATGAGCAATTCATAGCAATTCAGTTGCTATGATGAGCAGCCTTTTGTAGAGAGAGCCACTTCTCCACTGTGCCTCTTCTCTTTGCCAGGAATCTTGGAAAGTCCCAAAGAACATAGTTTGGAACCACAGCCACCTCCTGATCTTAGAATTGAATCCATTTAAACCTCAGTGGAGTTTGTCACTTGCTAAGTCTTACCTCCCTGCCAAGACAGAGCCAGGACTGGAAGCTGTCTCCAGATCCCATCCCAGATTCATGCCCTGTCATGCTGGGACCAGGACTGGGGTGTTCCTGTAGCCTCAGCTATGTCCTAGTACATCTGGACTTTGCCCAGATGGCCCAGTGTAGACAATGCAGGAAAGGATAGAAGCCCATATCACAGATGTTCTCAGTAGAAGGGACTTAGGTGTCATCAAAGCCAGCCTCCTCATTTATATGAAAAGAACTTGAGATCCAGAAAGGTTGAAATTTGTCCAAAATCATGTAGTTGCTTAACAGTCCATAGCTCACTGTTCAACATGAGAAAAAAAAATGACTGTAACAGGAAACCATGTTATTGCAAAGCTATCCTGTGAAGAGCTATTACAGAAGAGTGCAGCTGGGAGATGTTCAGTGGTCTCCATAATTTGGAAATGAGAGCTGGACTACATTATAGCCTGACCTTAGCCGGGAGTGTGGAGACTTCTGGTAAGAAAAACATGATATTGACTTGAACACTGAGAAATAGAGTTTCAGATAGTCCCAGACTTTACCACTTGCAGTTACTTCCTTTAGGACAAAGTTCATGGATATGCAATGTAAACAACAGCCAATGACTTCCTTTTTTAGCAGTCACATCCTGGGAAATGCATTACCTGCACTGGTCCCCATGGGAAGCAAACTTTCTGCTCTACATGGAGACTGGATTATAATTGGTGTGCTGCAATGCACTGTGCACTGTCTTTCTTATAATTGGCCTGTGTTTTCTGTAGGTAGCCATCCAAGTAGCCAAACTCACTAAGTTTGATCCCTTTCTCTAGGCCTGAGGAGAGTAGGAGAGTACTTGTTTGATCTGAAGTTCTCACTATCAAAATTGTTCTTAGAGGGAGGCCAAGAGATTTCTGCAGAGTAGCACATGGAAACAGGTTTTCCAGAAGTATAGGGTTTTTTTTTTCCTTCTTCTTTTTTTGGGGAGGGCAGGATCTTGCTCTGTCACCCAGGCTGGAGTGCAGTGGAACAATCATGGCTCATTGCAGCCTCAAACTCCTGGGCTCAAGCAATCCTCCTGCCTTGGTCTCTGGGACTGCAAGTGCATGCTACCATGACTGGCTAATTTTTTATTTTTTGTAGAGACAGGGTCTCACTATGTAGCCCAGACTTGTCTCAGACTCATGGGCTCAGGTGATCCTCCCACCTCAGCCTCCCAAAGTGCTGGGATTACAGGCGTGAGTCACTGTGCCTTGCCCAGTGGCTTTGTATTCCTTCATTCAAAAATGGAATTTAGAAATCCAAATTTTGTGGTTGTTCTCATGCCCTTCCCTACAGGAGAGGTGTCACCACCAAAAGCTTTGTGGGCTGCATCAAGAACCTGGAAATATCCAGATCAACCTTTGACTTACTCAGAAATTCCTACGGAGTGAGAAAAGGCTGCTTACTGGAGGTAGGAAACATTGTTATTAATATTCACATGAGTTTCCTTAAGTGTTCATTGATTTATCAACATCCTACCAGTGGGGATAGGAAAGAGATGATGGGGAGACCAGTCGTGTCCTCCCCACGGCAGGTTTGGCCGCAGCTGGGAACTCACCGTGCCGTTTCATCTCCTCTGTGACCAGCCCATCCGGAGCGTTAGCTTCTTGAAAGGCGGCTACATTGAATTGCCACCCAAGTCTTTGTCACCAGAATCGGAATGGCTGGTAACATTTGCCACCAAGAACAGCAGTGGCATCATCCTGGCTGCCCTCGGTGGGGATGCAGAGAAGCAGGGTGATCGTGAGGAGTCACACGTGGTGAGTAGGTGCTCCTGAGCCCCAATCTCAGGAAACGACTTCGGGAAACAGTGAATGGAAAATGACGGACTCATAAACATTTATTGTCGCTGTGTTCCTGGTTGCTTATGGATGTGCATTTTCAAAAAGTAAAAGTTATTATTGCTGAATGTCGTCCCCTTATGAATCAATGATTTCTTATATTACGTAATCCATCTTCCTTGTCTAGTGACTGAGGAAAAAGTTATTTGCTGTCTACCTCTAATTTTCTAAAAACTCATTCAGAAAGCATATACTGAGTTTTCTTCCCCATGTTGTGGTCATTTCTCTTCATTCCAAGGCTAAAACAGCAGTCCTTAAATCCTGTTGAGGTCTTCAGTCTACTGCTGGATGAAGCAAGATTTTCTTTATCTATTATAGGATTGAAAGGAGCAGCAAGAGAAATGTGGCCTGTAATAAGCACAGTAAACTAACAGGGGGACAGAAGAGAAATGACAACCATTTTTCTTATTTATATTCCATTTCAAGAGCATGAGTGATATTTCCCCCATCCTCTGCTCAAATTTGTATCTATCACATGATTTGAAGAGACTTTACAGAATGTTAGCACACTGTCTTAATCAAGTGGAGTTCATGCAGCTAAAATCTATAGAATGCTATCTTGTACTCTGCAAGGTAATTTACAGACATTGCTGTGTAATTATCACAACCTTGCTGCCAGGGGAATGCTGCTACATTTTGCTGAGGAAGAAATGTGTTCAGAGAGCCTGGCAAACCTGCTCAAGGTCACACCGCTGGTATGAGTCAGAGTCAGGACTGGAACACCAGTTTGCAGAACCCAAACATGTCATGATATACTTGGGGAAGGGCTAACAGTGGCTAAGACTGGTTGATGAGATCCATTGATCTCTCTCTCTTTTTTTTTTAATTGAGCTGAAATTTATATAACCTAAAATCAACCATTTCAAAGTGAACAATTCAGCAGCATTTAGTGCGTGCACAATGTTACGAGGCCACCTTTCTATCTGATTGCAAACATTTTCATCACTCAAAATAAAAGCCTGTGCCATTAATTAGTCACTCCCCATTCTCCTCTCTCCCCACCCCTGGCAACCACCAATTTGCTTTCCGTCTCTATAGATGGATTTACCCATTCTGAATATTTCGTACAAATGGAATCATATTGGGTCTTGCATCTTTCACTTAGCATTTCTTTGAAGTTCATCCCCATTGCAGCATGGATCAGTGCTTCATTCCTTTTTACAGCTGAGTAACATTCCACTGTATGTACATACCACAGTTTGTTCATCAGTTACTTCATGGATAAACTTTGGGGCATTTCTGCCTTTTAGCTGTTATGAATAAATGCTGCTATGAACATAGGTGGATAAGCATTTGTTTGAGTCCCTGTCTTCAGTTCTTCTGTGTATGTATTTGGGAGTGGAATCACTGGTTATATGGTAATTCTATGTTTAACTTTTGAGGAACTGCCAAACTTTTCTCCATTAGTCTTAGTAAGGTTACTTTCAAATCAAAGTGTGCTTACTAAGTCAGCAAAAAGGAATGATATTAGCCATTGCTAGCAAGAGTGTTGTGAGATGCTCACATTCCAATCCTTCTGGTGTATAAACTACCTTTTATCAATGTCTAAAAAAAATTAAAAGCTTTAAATATTTTCACATCCTTCAAATGTTTAATTCTACTTTTCATAATGTTAGAAACAACATCACAGGCAAAACAATTAAATATTCATATGTATGGTAATAAAAAGTTGGAAACTACTTTAAGTTTCATGGATAAAAAGACAAATTACAATATACCTACTTGTTGGTATCTAATGTAGCAATAAACAATAAGTATGAGGCAATGCAGAAATGGAAATCTTTGACATCTTCAGTGATAATAGCATAATGCGGAATATAAATTATATGAACAGAGATTAGAAAGTAACATACAAAATTTAACATTGTGACAGCTGATGAGATTCTTAAGGAATTGCTCTACTCACTTGATGTTAATCTTCTCACATTATCTTCATAAGACGAAAGTTTTCTAAATCATATAGTAATGTGTTTTGTCGGGAAATTCTCTATGCAACCTCCCCAGCCCTTCTTTTCCATCATGCTGATTGGAGGCAACATTGAGGTACATGTCAATCCTGGGGATGGCACAGGCCTGAGGAAAGCTCTCCTGCACGCTCCCACGGGTACATGCAGCGACGGACAAGCACATTCCATCTCCTTGGTCAGGAATCGGAGGTAGTTGTACGCGGCAAGGCAGTGTGTAATAAGGGTGTGGTGAGCTTAGAGGGAATGTGGAAGGAACCTTGTGGTGGTGCCCTGGGTGGCTAGATGACTGGGGTCATCCGCATCCAAATAATTCTAGAACCTTGCTAGGATTGCTTCCTGGGAACCAGTTTCATCTGCTTTCTAATAAGATACTTGTAGAATTTTTATAATTAAACAACTTTAACTCTGCCGTTTACTGGGGCCCAGCGTAAATTGTCTTTACACTGGATTGATTCTGTGGCAAATAGTACTACAGTATTAGTAAATAGTATTATATCAACATTCCTGTATATTTCCCTCCAAAACTGTAGACTGAAAGCTTTAAAAGCACACTGGGCATTTTCATCATAGGTAAAGAGGTTAAAAAAAAAAAAAAGAAAAGAAAACCTCTCCAAAAGCAATCTCATTCAATGGATATTTAATAACATTCCATTCATTTCTGAAAATGTTCAATTTGAGTTTTAATTTTCAAGATTCACCTTTTTATTCACAGACAGCATCTTGTTAAAATACACCTTTAGGGAACGTTTATTTTCAGTGAGAACTTGTGGGAATTATTATTTCATTATGTTTAAAGCTTTTCATTTATTTTCTCTGTTGGACTTTTAGAATTATCACTGTCCAGTTGGATGAGAACAATCCTGTGGAAATGAAGTTGGGCCCATTAGTAGAAAGCAGGACGATAAATATGTCCAATCTGTACGTCGGGGGAATTCCAGAGGGAGAGGGGACATCACTGCTCACAACGAGAAGATCGTTCCATGGTTGTATCAAAGACCTGATCTTTAATTTGGGGTAAGTGTACCTGCTCTCTGCATGTTCTTGCACTTTCTGATCTTTCATGGTGAGTGCTAACATTAATCTGAAATCTAATTTTACTGTTTGAGATTGAAAATTTTGCAAGTTCCTGAATAATGAGTGAACCCCATTATTCTATCATGAAAGGCCCCCCAAATGGATTTTAGTGGATTAGAATGTTAAATAGATCTGGTCATCATACTTTAAAAACCATCGCTGAACATTAGCTCTCTGTGACTGTCCATAAAGAGCTGGGATTTAAATATGTTTTTGACATGCATTTGGAGGAACATAGGGATTTTGTGATGTAAGTCTCTTGCTGTCTTGAGAGCGTTGCTTTGAAGGAGCTGTTGACTACGGGACTACTAGCAGCTTCAGGTTGTTAATGGCTTCTCCTAAAACAATCACTGTATAATTAAGAACTGGAAGCCTCCATTCCCTGTTTGGAGTCAGGATGAAGAAAAGAACTGACATGTGCCCACGAGCAGTTCATTCCTCCTTGCTCACCCTCTGCCTCTGGACAGGGTGCTGATGGGAGACAAGCTGTGCTCTGGGACCAGCATCTGCCCAGGAGAACCTGGAAGTGCCCTGGGCATCAGGAAATTGAATCTCCCTCCTGGCTGGGTCACTGACGTGCCTAGTGACCTTGAACAAGGACTTGGATCTTTCATGGTCACAGTGTCTTCTTCTCTGTGAAATTACCTCTTCGGACTCCCTGGAATTTTCAAGAGTAAAACCTAGTGTTGGGTTTCAATACAATCATAATGTCAGAGCTCTGGTTTAGATTTTTGTACATGTTTATGTTTATTCCGCTAGTTGTCTGTTCATTCATTCATTCATGAGGTATCTTCATGCTCCTGAAAGTCATGGGGTTGTGAACTCAGTAGAGCAGAAACGTTTCTGTGAAGTTCCCAGCTGTGCCTGGGAAAGGGCCAGGGGGACCTGTGTGGGCGCAGGACACAGCACAGGAGCTGCAGAGTGATGGTGCATGTGACAAGCGTAACCCATGACCTCCTGGCGAGGGGAAGCATGTAAATGAGAAGTCAGTGTTTCATGGAGGTCACCGTGCAGCGCTTGGGAACTAGAGACAAAAATGTGTCCCTGCAGCAATCCAGTCAAGGCTGCAGGAGGAGGTGACAGCATCAGAGCCGACCTGGGGGGTGCTCAGGAATGGCCAGGGTCTAACATGGGGATACATTAGGCTGGGTGCCACTGCAAGCGGAAGCATCAGACAAGACATATCTAAGACAGCATGTCTGGACTCCGAGTCACAGTGAAGGATTGGCACTTTGGTTACTCTAAGAGAAACATATACATGGTTTTTAATTGATTTTCATTGTACAGTTATCAGATGACTTGAGTTCATGGACTGGTTTGTGATAGCCTAATTTTGAAAACACTCTCTTGTTTCTACCTAGACTTTTGGATTTCAACAGTGCAGTTGGCCATGAGCAAGTTGACTTGGACGCCTGCTGGCTGTCAGAAAGGCCTAAGCCGGCTCCCGATGCAGAGGACAGCGAGCTCTTGCCAGACCCCCGGGCTTTTCCAGTAGGAGCGGCTTCCTTTACTATCAGTCAGGTCCAGTCAGCAAAGGAGGGCCCAGGACAGAGGGAGTTAACATGGGGCCTTGCTGTAAAGGTGCTCTGAAACCTGGAGCTGGAGCTGGAGCTGGAGCTGTGCTAAAAATCAGAGCGGGGACAGGGTGGGAAAGCGTGCCCCATGCAACTCGGATGTCACGGCCCAATTCATGGATTGTTGGCCCCAGCACCCAGGCCGCGCATCGGGCTGATGTAGAATATGCTTCTCGCAGAGCTTCTATAAGGACTCACGATCAATTTACATTTAGCCGGGAAAGCATGAAAATAAGTACTTCATGTAAAGCCATCGTGCACATATTTGTTGCTTTAAAGAAAAAAAAGATTCCATTCATTCAGGAAAAGCCAGTTCTGGCCAAATAGTTTGAATGGCAGCCATTGTTATTTTTCATTTTCTCCCCCTTCTGCTTTCTCTGTTGCCCTGGTGTAAAGTGTGCGCTCTAATAATTTAGAAGATGGCAGAAGCATTCGAGAGCAGGACCTTCTGAGCAGGGCCAGGCTTTGCATTCAGGGCAGTTTTCTTGGCAGCATCTGCCTAGGCTGAGTCAGAAAACAGCAGCTGGGACCCCCGTGACTTGGGCAGTGTCAGGGCAGCCCACAGATGGTTGCATGGGGGTTCAGGTGCCCTTCCCACCTGGTTCCTCTTGTCTGCACCTTGCCCTGTCAATGTGGACCTCGGTTCACAGGTTTACACTCTGAGGCCCTGCAAAGCATGTCACCTGTGGGCACCTCCAGTTTTCCAGTGCTGGACCGCAGCTGATCTCAGCGGCTGCATCCTCAGGGCCATTCCCAGAGCCTCAGGTCATAACAGGGGCCTAGGAAGACAGCAAGGCCTTTGCCCCTTAAGCCTGATGAAAATTCATAGGAGAGACTTCAGTGTCCGTATGAACTTCAGTGTCCATATGAAGTTGAGTGGGATTAAGGTGAAAGACAGAGGCTCTAAGTGCCTTCTTCAGGGGGATAAAGGGCCGGCAAGTGCATCATTTAAACAGAAGATGGAGTGAGCACCAACAAGCATTGGTGGTTGTTGCTGTTCTGATGGGATTGCTTCGGAGATGGCTCTTCATGGCAGAACACACGTGGGGCAGTGGGGTTCGGGCTGCGGCTGGCGGCTGAGTGTTCCTGTGTGTCTCTTACAGGAACAGTGTGTGGTGGATGCAGCTCTGGAGTACGTTCCTGGCGCCCACCAGTTTGGTCTCTCACAAAACAGCCATTTTCTGTTGCCTTTTAATCAGTCGGCTGTCAGAAAGAGGTAGGTATCTTTCTAACGTCCTTATGCGGCGTCTCATTGCTGGATGGATGGGCTGTTCTCCAGCCACAGAGTCTTTTCCAAAAGAAGCTGCTTCTGTTTTATGATGAACTGCTTGACTTGCAACCAAATGGCAAAGAGAAGGCAAAGAGATAGGAATTCGGCATTGGTGCAAATCACAACGCTTTCATGGTGGTTCGCTGGGGAGTCTGTGGTTTCTGCCTTTCCCCTTCTGGAGGGTGGCTGGTTTCCCCTCTCTGTGTGCACGTAAGTTAAGCATGTGGGCGTCTAAATCAAGTCTCCTGGGTCTATTACTGTTTGGACTTTCAACCCCATTCCACTTTAAGCATTCCCTAGTCTGATGTCTTTGTCTACCCAAACTCTTACACTGTGGTGGCCAAAGTCCCGGGTGCCACACCCACCCCTCTCTGCGCCTTCTGGCCCTCATACCTGCCTGTCCCTGGGACCCTTCTGCCAAGGGAAGAGCTCAAGGCCTGGAGCTTGGGGCTCCTGGACTCCATGTTGCTCCTCTCTCCTCCTGCGGTCCTCCAGCTCACCTGCCAGGCTTGCCTGCAGACTCTGCCATGCCCTGCCTGTCTTGTTGTCATTGGCTGTGAGTGCCACCCTGTCATACCCCTTAGACCTGGGCTCCTGTCTGTCTTCTGCAGCTCCTGCCATCACTCTTTGTGAATTCAGCAGCTGCCTAACCCCTGACCTTTCCGTGCTCAAACTGTGATCTGTGAAAGGTCTTCCCTACTCCCTCCTCATCCAGCCTCTCCCATGGTCGTACCCTTGACTTCTTCACAGGTATCCATCCCTCTCACAGTCTCGACTTTAAAAGCCTCCTATTAGACAACCCTTTCTTCTTGTTTCCACTCTGTGCCTCCCCACTCCTGCAGTTTGTCAGTTGTCTGGAGACCTCTAAGCTACTAGCCCTAATGCCCTCCCACCACCATCTCCCCTCTTCTCTAGCCCCACATCACAATTCATCCTCCAGGTAGGTTCCAGGCCAATGTTACAGGTGTTCCTCTGCAAACTCCCTTACCCCTTTGTCTCTCCCACTCCTGCGAGCCCAGGTAAAAGCCAACATTCCATCTTCTCTGTGCCAGAACCCACACTGGAGACCAGGCTGAGGAGATGGACGTCTCCTTCCTAGCTAGTTTGAGCTAGATATCATAGCAATCAATCTCAGATGGAGCCTCCAAACAACATGGAGAACCAGTGCATTGTTTTAATACGCTTATGGTTTTTATTCTCCATGACGACTCATAGCTGCTGTCAGCTCAGAGCCCTGTGCACCACAGCCTCTCTTCACACCCGAGCTGATGACTTGCCTCATTAAGAAAGAGATCCTTCATCTGTCCACCACCAAAAAGACCAGCCTCTGCTTTTGTTCCTGACCCTCTATCTCTTCTTCTGCTACCACAGATGAAGGGTCTTTGTTCCTAGCAAAGCCCACCCAGCCAGCCCCAGCTTGTCCTCTGGATCCCACTAGCCCTCTCCTTCCTAGGACATGCACAGCAGCCACACCTCACTCCTCAGTGCACACTCCCACCAGCACACAGATGCCACTATCACCCCATCGTCAGCAGTGACAGCAAGAGCAGCAAACTGTTGTGCTGGAGGTTGACACAGAGATTTTACACAGATGATCTAATTTACTCCTCATAATTCTCCTGTGAGGAAGGTATTGTTATTATCTCCATTTTACATATAAGGAGATTGAGGTATAGGGAGCCTGAGACATCTGCTCAAAGTCACACAGCTGTTAAATGGTAGAGCTGGGATTCAAACCCAGGCCTTGTGGCTTCAGAGTCTGTGCCTGTACAGTAGTTTCCCCTTCTCCTTGGGGGATATGTTCCAGGACCCCCAAGTGGTTGCCTGAAACCTCGGCTAGTACCTAAACGTCATATACACTGTGTTTTCCTATGTATGCATATCTATGATAAAGTTGAATTTATAAATTAGGCACAGGAAGAGATTAACAGTAACTAATAATAAAATAGAAGAATTATAACAGTATGCCAGCATCACTCCTCTTGTGCCTCGAGGGCATTATTGAGTAAAATCAGGGTGACCTGAACACAAGCCCCGCTGTACTGCCACAGTCGATCTGCGAACCTAGACAGCTATAAAGTGACCGACGGGCACATGGCTTATATGGTGTGGATCCGCTGGACACAGACAGGATTCACTTCCTGGGCAGGACTGAGTGGGATGGCATGCGATCTCATCACGCTACTCAGAGTGATACCTGATTTAAAACTTACACATTGTTTATTTCCAGAACTTCTCATTTAATATTTTCAGACCTCAGTTGACTGCAGGTAGCTGAAACCTTAAAAAGTGAAACCTTGGAAGGCAAAACCACAAATGAGAAGGAACTGCTGTAACCTCTGCGCTCTACTCCCTCTCTCACTTTGACTTCTAAAGCAGAACCCCCAGGAGACGCCACGTCCCCCCGCCACACACACATGCGCAGTACCTGGCTCTGTTTCCCACAAGGCGCTCGAAAGAGCTGCCCTTTCCTCAGGGACTGTTTCCTTGTTTAACCATCTGGTCAGCCTCCCGCACACCCCCAGCTGCTCTTGAAAGAATTACTGGAGACCCCCATGTAGCTACATGGTGCGGGGCCCCCTGCCCTGGGCTCTCAGCAGCCCGTGGACTTCCTTGGCTGGCTGTCACAGCCGCACACTCTCCTGGTTCCCTGCTCTCTCTCGGCCTTCCTTCCTCAGTCTCCCAGCTGAGAGTGCTGGGCCCTTCCACACGCTCTCCCAGGATGGCCTTCTATGTTCTGATCACCTTAAAATGCCACCTAGATACGGCAGCACCTACCCGTGTAGCTCTGGCCTCCACTCAGAACTCAGGGTTTGTGGGCCCACCGGCCACTCAAGATCTCTGTGTGGACTGGGACAGGTTCCAGGGTCACTGGACCTCTCTGTGTGGACTGGGACAGGTTCCTGGGCCTCATCACCCCGAACAGAATTCTCAGGCTCCCTCAGTCCTGCTCTCCTGCTCTTTGCCGTTGCCGCAGGCACGATCACCATTCACCTGGTTGTCCAAGGCCCAAGCCTAGAGGCTATTTTTTATTTCACTTGTTTTCACTCTCCAAATCCAGTCCATTGGCAAATCCTCTTGCTTCTTCCTCCAGAACGTTTCCTGAATCTGTTGAGTCCCCGCCGCCACCCTGGTCTAAGCCACCCACCGCTCCCTGTTAACAGCTGCCTGATGGGGCCCGCTTCACCCAGACCCCCTGACCCGTTCTGCAGTTTAGACAGGATCTCTGAAAGGAATGCTCAGCCACTCCCCCTTTCAGAGCCCTCCTGTGACTTCCCACTGTGCTGAAATCAAACTGTGCCTCCCTATGATGGAGCCACATCCGCCCTCGTCCTGTCCCGGGGTGCTCCCGTGGCACCGTGGTCCCTCTGACAGGGCCCACCCAGGCGTAACCTTCCTGCACACCTGCAGTGGCTCTGGTTCCCCCACGGCCTCAGGTGGGCTTCCTGCTGCCCACTGTCATCAAGCTCCTCACTTTGCAGGGACTTGCCCCTTTCTGTCACTCAGAGCTCGGCTGAAATATCAGCTTTGTAGAGTTACCCGTGTTGTCTACTTAAGGTAGCCACCGGTTGCCCTCTGCAGGACCCGCTTTAACTCTCTGGTGTGTTTCTGTATTAGCTTCATGAGCAAAGGGATCTGATCTTCCTCTTTGTTCATGGCTTTATCCTCATCCTAAAACAGTCTGGCAGACAGAGGTAGGCAGTTAAATGAATGGATGTGTAAATGGATGAAGGAATGAATTCCCCTCTTTCCTGAGATGTTCAGTGTAAATGCCGAAACAATTGTGGAGTCCTCTCTTTGAGGTTTTAAAAATGAAAAGCTAAAGTTTCCTTTCTCAACGCTGAGCGCTTGTTTTTCGCAGGCTCTCGGTTGAGCTAAGTATCCGTACGTTCGCCTCCAGCGGCCTGATTTACTACATGGCTCATCAGAACCAAGCAGACTACGCCGTGCTCCAGCTGCACGGGGGCCGCCTCCACTTCATGTTTGACCTTGGCAAAGGCAGAACAAAGGTCTCTCACCCTGCACTGCTCAGCGATGGCAAGTGGCACACGGTATGATCTCAGGAGGCTTGTGCTGGCTGCTTTTGAGTTTTGTTCCATGTATCACTGGGGTTCACTCCATTTCTCAAAGGCACATTATTCCCATTCATCTCTGTCTCGCCGTATGTGTCTGGTATCTCCCCCAGAGACTGCAAGTCTTGAAGGCAGGGATCTTTTCTGCTTCTGAAATACCCCCAGGGCCTTGCTTAGTACCTGACATGAAATAGACACTCAGCAAACATTGGTGGGATGGACAAAAGGTACTAGACATGTTCTCAACTTGGCAAGGAGTATGTAAAGCCTAACCTCCACTCATGGCATTTGCTTTCTGATAACCAGGACTCTGGAGCGCTTTCTGGTGCGCAGCAGGCTTTACCTGTGCCTGTAATCGGCCAGCTGGGTTGTTCTTGTCCACTGCCCAGGAAAGCAAATGCACTAAGAATGGCAGGTTTTGCAGCAAAGAAAGAGTTTAATTATTGCAGAGACAACTTGCCAGGAGATAATTATCAAAGCTGCCTCCCCAAGAATTCAAGGACTAGGGTTAAACCTTGTGCAAACAAGGATAGTTTGGCAGCCGGGGGATACGGAATGGCAAATGCTGATTGATTGGATTGGGGAAGAAATCATAGGGCGTCAAAGTTGTCTTCTTGTGCTGAGTCAGTTTCTGGGTAGGGGTTACTGCTCTGGGTGGCGCCAGTCGGTTCATACTGAATGCAAAGTCTGAAAAATATCTCAAATGCCAGTCTTAGGTTTTACAATAGCAATGTTATCTATAGGGGCAATTGGGGAAGTATATAAAGTTTGTGACTATGGGCTACATGATTCCTAAGTAATAAGTAGTTTAAAAAGGCAAATTATAAAACAATGACTGGTTAGGGTTTAACTATGCCTACATCTTAGCAGAAGAAACAATGGCTGGCTAGAGTTTATGCCTGTATCTTAGCAGAATTCAGGCCCCATCACAATTCCAACCTTGTGGCATTTCCTTAATTTTGCAGAGGTGATTTTGGTCCCTGAGCAAGGAGGGAATCAGTTTTAGGGAGGGACCGTTATCATCTTTGTTTTAAAGTTAAACTATCCACTGAATTCCTCCCATTTCCGGAAGGCACTATTATCATCTTTGTTTTAAACTGTCAGCTAAATTCCTCCCATAGCTAGGTTGAATTAGCAAAGACAGCTTATGAGGTTAGAAGCAAGATAGAGCCAGTTATGTCAGATTCCTCTTACTGTCATCATTTTTCTATGTCAGATTTATTTCCCTGTTACAGTTTTTGCAAAGGCAGTTTCATACCTGCCTCCTTTCTTCTGCCAGGCTCAGCCGCTTTTCATCACCAACTGTCTAAAAATTTGAACCACCCTTTAGCATTGCATTCAGGTTGTTACAGCTCTCAGAAACAGATGTTGCATCTGTTAAAGTTGATACATCTGTTAAAGTTTTCTCAGATTCCTTAAAAGTTATGCATGTTTTCACTTTGCTGTAGGTCAAGACACATTATGGTAAAAGAAAAGGCTTCATCACGGTGGACGGCCAAGAGTCCCCCATGGTGACTGTGGTGGGAGACGGAACCGCGCTGGATGTGGAGGGCTTGTTCTACCTAGGAGGCCTGCCCTCCCAGTACCGGGCCAGGAAAATTGGAAATGTAAGCAGCATTTTTCTGTACTGACATTTTACCTTTGTTGTGGTTGTGCTTATTTTGTAGAAGAGCATAGCTGACAGCATCTTTATGTATAAATTACCTTGTTTGAACCTGGGGCTTGTGAAGAAGTTGACTTTGCAGGCATGTCCACAGATCATGTGCCAGGGCCACCCCTCAGAACCCGATCAGTCTTTCTAGCCTCTTAGGTAAAGAACATCTCCCTTTCTGCAGCCACATGGCCACAGCACAATTCAGGGAAGCCCAAAAAATGCGTATTGGCACCTTAGTAAACTCAGCATTTTTTTATTTCCACGATATTTCACTAAAATAATAGAAAACACTTCCACAGCATTATTAGCAAAGATACTCAAATGGTAGCTCTAACTTAGACATTCATGTGAAGTATTGTGGCAATTAAAGTTTTTTTAAAAAAAGATAACATTTTAATGTATTTTATTGAGACCAATCTGATGAAGTGGAAGGAAAATGTGTCCAGGCCCTTCTCGTTAGAATCACCACCGTCTACTCTTGCATGTCATTTGGCTTAGATCACCCACAGCATCCCTGCCTGCATTGGGGATGTGACGGTTAACAGCAAACAGCTGGACAAGGACAGCCCGGTGTCCACCTTCACAGTGAACAGGTGCTACGCAGCGGCCCAGGAAGGAACATTCTTTGATGGAAGCGGATACGCAGCTCTTGGTATGTGTTAGCAGCACTCTTGAAAGCAGTCCCCGGCGGAGCCTGGACTCTAAAGCAATGCGGATCCGAGAGTGCGAGACAGGACCCACTGGACAAGGCTACAGGAAAACCACCTTGAGTTCAGTATTCCAGTTGATTCCTCATTTCTTGGCGTAAAAAGCCTTCTCAGGTCTTGTGCTATCTGGATGGCCTGACAAAGTCTCCCGCCAGGAGCAGTGTGACTCCTGACAGAGGCCAGACATGGGGTGCTAGTTTCATCTATACTTTCCCCAGGTTCTGTAATGCACACTCAGTGTCCAAGTTAAGAAAGGACTTTGAATTAAAAATCAGCAGCATAAAATGTCTAGACCAGCTGGCGCCAGGGAGGCTGTGCAGAAGTTTGGGTGGGGAAGAGGGGGAAGCCAGCAGAACATCTCTCATTCACTCTGCGCTTCCTGTCTCCTGTTCCTGGGGCTCAGGCTCCACCCCTGCTAGGCAGCCCCCTCCGTGGCCACAGTACCCCTCGCACGCCCCGGGTATGCTCTGGGCATATCACCTTCTCCCCTTTTTCCTTCAGCCCTGGTCATGGTAACAACTGCCTGCTCTGGCCAATAGCCCCAGTGTGACTCCTCAGCTTTTTTTTATCACCTGAATTAAAAATCATTCCATTCAGTCCCCACCTCTAACAAATTTAGTATGGACTCTGATATACTCAGTAAATGATGATTCCTCCAAGTACACAGATACCAGGAAAATAAAGTGGACTATTCTTGGATGATGATAAAGGGATTCCAGCGATCAAATCCCAACAGCCCACGGGAAAGAATGCCGCAGGGAGGACATGTCCACAGGGTGAGGCAGGGCCACGTGCTTCTGCGGCCACAGATGAAGGAGACGCCTGGCTCTGCTCTGGCCTGGCTGGCTGCACGCATCTTCCTTAAAAGCTCCATGATGTGGAAGCCGAGACTCAGAGGGCAGGAGTGACCTGCTGGTGGGGATGGAGCTGGATCCAAAGGAGGAGCTAGAGCCAGGTCCCCCGACCCTTAGCCAGGAGCCCAAATGCTCAACCTGGGCCTGGCAGTGCTCACCCTGACTTGGGCCGTCCTTGTGTGTTACAGTCAAAGAGGGCTACAAAGTCCAGACGGATGTGAACATCACACTGGAATTTCGAACCTCCTCGCAGAATGGCGTCCTCCTGGGGATCAGCACTGCCAAAGTGGATGCCATTGGACTAGAGCTTGTGGATGGCAAGGTGCGTGCTTCCTCTCCATGGGGTCTTCCTCCCCCCAGTGTCAGAGACAGAGCAATTGAGAAATAGCAGATTCAAATTCACAACTGTCTGTTTTTATGGAGTCAAACAATGGTCCCATTACTATTTAAAAAACAGATATGGCTACAAAAAAACCTTTTTTGTTTATTTTTTAAAAGCTTTTCAAAATAACTTTTATGTGTTTGAAAGTAAGCTTTCAGCAAAATTACAACTATAATACAAAGAATTTTTTTCCTGAACCATCTGAGAATAAGCTGCTGACCTGATGCCCTATCCCTTCTAATAATTTTTTTTACCTTTTTATTTGGAAATGATTACAGATTCATAGGAAGTTGCAATGAAATGTACAGGGAGGGCCCCATGCACCCTTCACCCAGACCCAGGTTTCCCAGTGGTAGCATTATGCATTTTTTTTTGAGACAGAGTTTTGCTCTTGTCGCCCAGGCTAGAGTGCAATGATGCAATCTCAGCTCACTGCAACCTCTGCCTCCCAGGTTCAAGTGATTCTCCTGCCTCAGCCACCTGAGTAGTTGGGATTACAGGCATGCACCACCATGCCAGGTTAATTTTTGTATTTTTTAGTAGAGACCAGGTTTCACCATGTTGGTCAGGCTGGTCTTGAACTCCTGACCTTGTGATCTGCCTGCCTCACCTTCCGAAGTGCTGGGATTACAAACATTATGCATTTTTCTAGCACAATCAAGATATTTAATTGTATCAATACCAAAAGGCTCCCCCTTAATACCCCATCATGGCCACACCCAACTCCTGTACCCCTAATCCTAGGCAACCGCTCATCTGTTTGCTGTCCCTCTAATTTCTGTTTCGCCAGTGTTGTATCAATGAAGTGACGCAGCAGGTATCCTTTTGAGATCAGCTTTTCACACTTAGCCTGACCTCGGGAGGTTCATCTGGATGGTTGTGCATATCAGCAGTCCGTTCCCTTTTGTGGTGGAGTATTACTCCATGGGATAGACATACCATGCTCTAATTTTTTTTTAATGTAAAACATGTTTTTTTTTCTGTGACTATCTGCTCTTGCTTTTCAGCCTCTCATGTCCCTCTCCTGCTGGCAACAAAATGAAGTCAACAATTTGCAGCACTCATCTTTTAGTCTCCTGCTTGAAAACCGCCTCCTTCGCAGTTTCTCCCAGTTCTCACTTTCCTTCGTCTCCCCTTTGGGGCTGTCTGGGCACAGGCAGGATGCAGGGCAGGGAGTCTCGATGACCCTTTTCCTTTCTGTGGGCTCTCTCGTGGACAGCAGCTCAGCCATAGCTCAGTCTCCTGGTCTTCAGGGCAGCCTCTTACAGTGAGTGGTCCTGGGTCTCCATGTTGCCCCTGCGTGGGGGCTGCTCCTGGAGAGTTTGGCCAGAGTCCCTTTCAGCTCAGGCCTCTCATCCTGGTTGTCACGGGTAGTGCCGCCTCTTCATCTTCCCCCTTCCCCGTGGGGTCATGTGCAAACTTGGGGATTTCTGCCAAGCCACACAGAGGCCGTGGGGAATCAGGGATGGTGTCTCTCTGGTCCTCTCTCTAGGTTCTACCAGCATTTCTGCAGCACTGTGGTCAGTGCTTGTTATTGTGGGAGTAAGATGCCTGAATTTTCCAACACTAGTGCCTCTTGCAAGGCAGGGAACAAGTCTCCATGTTCTAGATTCCCCAGGACTTAGTGGTTATGTCTAGTATTTCCCTACTTACTCCCTGCTGGGTTTTGACCCCCCCCCCCAACTATGGTATCCTAGAGTGGGGGTGGGGAGGATCTGAAAGGTCATGTCTGACCTTTAGCCCTTCACCTCTTTTCCAGTTCATGTCAAAACAGAACTAACTTGATGTCATATTGCTGCCTCTCTACACTGACTTACAGCCAACTTTTTCCCTCATCTATACTTTAAAACTTTTGTATCTATTTGCATGTTTTATGTGATATCTAAAAAATGTTATCAGGGGCCAGGTGATCCCAAAACTTTGGGAGGCTGAGGCAGGAGGACTGCTTGAGCCCAGGAGTTTGAGACCAGCCTGGGCAATGTAGCAAGACCGCCATCTCTGTTTTGAAAATATTTTACTTAGATAAATAAAAAATTAAAAATGCAATCAGAAGTGTAATTGCTGCAAACAATGTAATTTTCTGTTGTATTATACATTTTACCTCATTGGACTATATTTATAGTTCTTTTTTAACATTTTTAGTTGTTGCCTAAGGGTTTATGACCTATATCTTTAATTGTCACAGTCCACCTTGAAATAATACTGTGCAGCTTCATATATAGCATAACAATCTTCAAAAAGTACATTTGAAATCTTCCCTCCTGTCTTAGTCTGCTTGGGGTGCCAGAACAAAGAACCACAGACTGTGTGGCTTAAACAATGGAAATTTGTTTTCTTGCCATTCTAGAGACTGGAAGTCCGAGATCAATGTGTTGGTAAGGTTCTTGATTCGGAGGCCTCTCTCTTTGACTCACAGATGCCTTGTTCTCCCTGTGTTCTCAGGTGGTATTCCCTCTGTGCATGTTTGTGTCCTAATCTCGTCTTGTAAAGACACAGTCAGATTGGATGAGGGCCACCCTGGTGACTCATCTTTACTTAATTACCTCTAAAAGCTCCATCTTCAAATACAATCACATTCTGAGGTACTAGGGGTTAGGACTTCAGCATATGAATTTTGGAGGGGGCGGTCTTCAGCCCATAACACCTCCTATCTTTTGCAAAGCTGAGATCTCTTGACTCGCTGTGGGAGAGCATCTATGGTTCATCAGAAGAGAGTTAGTAAATATTCGCTCATAGGTGCTATCAATAGGTATGACCAGGCCAGGTGTGGTGGCTCACACCTGTAATCCTGGCACTTTGGGAGGTCGAGGCCAGCAGATCACCTGAGGTCAGGAATTTGAGACCAGCCTGGCCAACATGGTGAAACCCTGTCTACTAAAAATACAAAAATTAGCAGGGCGTGGTGGCGGGCGCCTATAGTCCCAGCTATGTGGGAGACTGAGGCAAAAGAATCACTTGAACCCGGGAGGTGGAGTTTGCAGTGAGTCAAGACCACGCCCACTGCACTCCAGCCTGGACAACAAGAGTGAAACTCCATCTCAAAAAAAAAAAAATGTATGACCAGCACCTCCAGTAAGGCTATTAACTCGTAAAATGTCCTAAAAATGAGGCCCTCATTTAAGGATGCAGTGTGCTTGGACTTGTGGTCATGAAGGTGGCCATTTGCCCTTTCTGGAATTTGGGGAATAGTATAACATCTGAATTTTTTTTTTTTTTTTTTTGGAGATGGAGTTTTGCTTTTGTTGCCCAGGCTGGAGTGCAATGGCACGATATTGGCTCACTGCAACCTCCACCTCCCAGGTTCAAGCAATTTTCCTGCGTCAGCCTCCCAAGTTGCTAGGATTACAGGCACGTGCCACCACACCTGGCTAATTTTTTTTGTATTTTTAGTAGAGACAGGGTTTCTCCATGTTGCTCACGCTGGTCTCGAACTCCTGACCCCAGGTGATCCACCCGCCATGGCCTCCTAAAATGCTGGGCTTACAGGCGTGAGCCACCGTACTCTGCCATCATCTGAATCCTTTAAAAGGCTCTTTTTCAAAATTATTTTCTGTTTCTCATGTTAGCTCTCCTTTTAAACATAATGCTGCAATTTTATCCACTCCAAGAGCTTATACAAATGGACTGTGTTCCTTAAATACACAAAAACTCACCAAGATATTTGCTTTGTTTAGGTCTTGTTCCATGTCAACAATGGTGCTGGCAGGATAACAGCCACATATGAGCCCAAAACCGCCACTGCGCTCTGTGATGGAAAATGGCACACGCTTCAAGCTAACAAAAGCAAACACCGTATCACTCTGATTGTCGATGGGAACGCAGTTGGCGCTGAAAGTCCACACACCCGCTCTACCTCGGTGGACACCAACAATCCCATTTATGTTGGTGGCTATCCTGGTATGTACGGGTACCTGCTCTTCCACTCAAAAGGGGCACTGTTCCTGGAGGAAGTCTTGGTTCAGGTGGATGTAGAATAGGGATTGAGAAAGGTACATGGTTTGGCTTGATGAGTCTTTGACCATTTTAGAAAGGCCATTTCAAATACTTAAGAATTCTTGGAAAACTTAAAATAATCTAGACACACAAGTTAATCATTGCGTAAGATTGTGAGAACATTGGGTCTGATATAAAGGCAGCTGGATGACTTTCCCAAAGTAAATTTCATGACTCTCAGACTTGGGAGTCATTTTAGGTCTAGGGAATCATTTTAGGAAACAAACTCGTGACTCATCTCTCTGGTCAACTTTGGATTAGAATTATGTATTTTAGATGTTCCAAGGAATTGTTGCAAATAATAAACACCTGTTGTATGACTTAAGTTATAACTATGCCTTAAAATTTTATATATTTAAAGTTTTTGGCCAGGTGTGGTGGCTCATGCCTATAATCCCGGCACTTTGGGAGGCCAAGGTGGGTGGATCACTTGAGGTTAGAAGTTTGAGACCAGCCTGGCCAACATGGTGAAACCCTGTCTCTACTAAAAATATAAAAATAAGCCGACGTGGTGATGGGTGCCTGTAATCCCAGCGACTCAGGAGGCTGAGACAGGAGAATCACTTGAACTCAGGAGGCAGAGGTTGCAGTGAGCCGAGATCACGCCACTGTACTCCAGCCTGGGTAACAGAGCAAGACTCTGTCTCAAAAAAAAAAAAAAGAAAACAAAAAAGTTTCTCTGAATTCTGCTATTCACTGACACCACATATGTGGAAAATATTCTTCTAATTTTAATAGTGAAAAATTTTAAAAACAAAATAACCCACTTGAGATTATTTCTGTTCCTTTTGTGCTATGGATCGCATTTCAACAAAATTAAGCAAGATTTGTCTTCTCTTCTTTCCTGAACAGCTGGCGTGAAGCAAAAATGCCTGAGCAGCCAGACCTCGTTCCGCGGGTGTTTGAGGAAGCTAGCGCTGATGAAGAGGCCGCAGGTGCAATCCTTTGACTTCAGCAGAGCGTTTGAACTGCACGGAGTTTTCCTTCATTCCTGTCCTGGGACGGAGTCCTGAACTTCAAGCAGAATCCTCAGTGGGAATAATTGCTAGTATTTTGAAAAGAAGTGTTTGTGTGAATTAAGAATCTCTTCAGTTCATATTTCATTTCCAACTCAGGTTAAGTGTTTCTGGGGAGAGATGTTGTGTTTATGTTACACTAAAACCACATGTGCAACAAATACCTCCATTAAATGGTCTAAAATGTAAATTGAATTCCCTGGCTCTCTTTTTTAACATGTTTTTAAAAAATAAATCTTTATACACATTGAATGTTCTGTTGATTACTTGATAGTATTTTATGTTTTTCATTTTGAGCTTTTAAAAAAGTGTCAATACAGATGATAACAGATTAGAGTATGAAGCCTTTTATTTCTTCAAGAAAACTCTAAGCTCCAATTTCTACAACAGACAAGCAATGTTCATTGATTAATTCCACATGAGCACACCAGCTGTTGGCCACATAACCTTTTAAGGAGGCTCCAGCAAGTCACAGGGGCAAAGGGAGCAAAGGAAGGAGCTGGACCCTCCTCGGACGTGGCCTTGTGCTATCAGGACCTCACCTAATGGCGCATTTTGCAGGACAGAAAAAAAGAAAAGATGGCATCATTTTAGGTTAGTGCTTCCTTTATTGTCAATTTTATTTTCACCACTTGGAATGAAACAGTTTGCCTTAATCAGCTACTTTTCTGGGATAATGTGTGTAATTTGAAAAGAGGGAACATTTTAAAACCATGTAAGTATATTATTTTAATGGACCAAGCAGCTGTAGACCCAGATTTCTGAAGTTGCATTCAGTCCCCTTCACATTCCTTTGAGTTCTGCTCTGTGGCTGCAGCTCAGGTCACAGTGGCCGCTATCCATATCTTTTAGAAAAATGATCCCATTTTCCAAATGCTCACTTGAGCGGTCTCCACCTATCTTAGCCGTGACCTGCTTTTCCAACATGGAGGACGCCAGAGTTTGTGTCTCTGAGAGATTTTGATTGGATAAACAAGGAAGGCAGCTGTGCTCCTGGTCCCCATCCCTATTCTGTGCCTTCCCTATGTTTTTTGAACCCTTAGGAGGATTCACACCTCTTGATGTTATTTGAAATTTGTAATTCTTTCCCATGTAAATACCTGCATGAAGACGTTCCTTAGAGAAAGGCAGCTGCTAGTTGTGAACGTGCTGATGGTTCTGTAGCACCAGCCATGGGAGGAGAGCAGACTTTTCTTTTCTTTTTTTTTTTTTTTTGTCTTTTTTTTTTTTTTTTTTTTATTATCACCTTTAAGTTCTAGGGTAATGTGCATAACGTGCAGGTTTGTTACATATGTATACTTGTGCCCATGTTGGGTGTGTGCACCCATTAATGTCAGCACTCCATCCAATCGTCATTTACATCAGGTTAACTCCAATGCAATCCCTCCCCTCCCCCCTCCCCATGGATAGGCCCCGGTGTGTGATGTTCCCCTTCCCGGTCCAAGTTGATCTCATTGGTTCCATTCCCACCTTGAGTGAGACATGCCGGGTGTTTGGTTTATCTGTTTTCTTTGTGATAGTTTTTGGCTAAGAATGATGGTTTCCAGCTGCATCCATGTCCCTACAAAGGACGCAAACTCATCCCTTTTTTATGGCTTGCATAAGTATTCATGGTGTAAATATGGTTGCCACATTTGTCTTAATCAGTCTGTCACAGAATGGACATTTGGGTTGATTCCCAAGTTTTTGCTATTTGTGAATAGTGCCGCAATAAACATACGTGTGCGTGTTGTCCTTTTAGCGAATGATTTTAATCATTTGGGTTATACCCAGTAGTGGGATGGTCCTTGGGTCATATGGTACTCTAGTTCTAGATCCTTGGGGAATCGCCATCTGTTTCCATAATGGGTTTTGAAAACTAGTTTTACAATCCACCAACAGTGTAAAAGTGTTTCTATTTCTCCACATCCTCTCAAACACCTGTTGGTTTCCTGACTTTTTAATGATTGGCATTCTAACTGAGTGGTGAGATGGATATTCTATTGGTGGTTTTTGATTTGCATTTCTCTGGTGGCCAGTGATGATGAGCATTTTTTCATGTGTCAAGAGAGCAGACTTTTCAAAGGCAGCTCCTGGGCAGCTGGGCCCAGAAGGGGCAAGTGCCCGTCTCAGAAGCAGTGCACGTGCACCAAGAACCTCTGCTGTGCCGTGGGTGGTCTTTGGTTTCATGTTTCTGTGGAAACCAGCTACAATGTGAGATGAAGGCTCAGACATTCCAGATCCTGGTCTACCATGTTGGGTGAGGAAGTGACCAAAACCAGGAAATAGAGCACAGACTGTGGAGCTGACTTGAGCTTTGCACCCCAGCCCTGCCTCCACCCCCGCTTTAACAGAGTTAAAACGGAGCGTGGGCCTTTCATGAGTACAGCTGTTCACAAGGTCTCTCTGAAGGATTCCTCAGGAAAACCCACCAGCTCCCTGCTGGTCTTTCACAAGCACAGAGTCGAGTGACCTGGGTGTAGATCTGTCCCCGTGACCTTGAGCCTGCACTCCCAGGTCAGACACCAACTGTGGTTCCCACTTCGGGTTCTCACACTGATTCCTTAACTCCTCTCGCCAAGTCTGGACTCAGGTTCTTAGAGAGGGTTGCCAGATAAAACACAGAACCCAGGGAAATCTGAATTTCAGATAAACACCACAGACATGTTTTTAGTGTAAGCACATGCTAAATATTGCACAGCATCCTGTGTTTTTCATTTGCTAAATCTGGCAACCCTACTTTGGAGCCTCAAGGGCATAAAAAGATTATGACACCCTTTCCCTCACTGCCAAGTGATTCCAAATAAAAGCAAATCTATGTCTTAAAGCACGTGCAACAAAATCTATTGACGATCATGTTTTTCTCATGACGCCTTTACTGAGATATCTGATTTCTTTCCAAAGTCTAATTTTGGTGCCAAAAGTCCTTGTTTAGTCTGTCAATTAATGTAGTACTTTTTTTATTGTGGCAAAATATAAAAAATATAAAATTTACCATTTTAAGCCATCTTTAAGTGTACATTTCCATGAAATTCAATACATTTATAATGGTGTACAACCACTACCATTTATCTCCAGAATTCTTCTCATCTTGTAAACCTAAAACCCTGTACCAATTAAACAGTAAGCCCCTATTCCTTCTTTCCCTCAGCCCCTGGCAACCACCATTCTTACTTTCTGTCTCTACAAATTTGACCACTCTAGGTACTTCATATAAGTGACTTACCATAATAGCTTCAAGGTTCATCTGTGTTTAGCATGTGTCAGAATTTCCTCCCTTTTAATTCTGAATAACATCCCATTGTATGTATAGACATTTTACTTATCCATTCATCCCTTGATGGGTACTTGGCTATTGTAAATAGTGCCATGATGAACATGGATGCACAAGTATCTGTTCAGAGTCCCTGCTCTCAATTCTTTGGGGTATATACCCAGAAGTGGAATTGCTGGATCATATGGTAAATCTATTTGTAATTTTTGAATTTTTATTTTATTTTTTAGACAGTCTGACTCTGTCACCCAGGCTGCAGTTCAGTGGTGCGATCTTGGCTCGTGGCAACCTCCACCTCCTAGGCTCAAGCAATTCTTTTGCCTCAGCCTCCCGAGTAGCTGGGACTACAGGCAGGTGCCACCACGCCTGCCTAATTTTTGTATTTTTAGTAGAGACAGGTTTCACCATGTTGGCCAAGATGGTCTCAAACACCTGACCTCAAATGATCCACTAAGTGTTGGGATTACAGGCATGAGCCACCGCACCTGGCCCCTATTTGTAATTTTTTGAGAAAGAACTATACTGTTTTCTGTAGCATGCGGCACTGTTTCCAAGCGTCAGTTTCTTCATCTGTAAAAGAGATTGTGATAACAACCTCAAAAAGGTATCACAATATTTAGAAAATAGTATTAAATTTTTTTCAGAAATAAAGAGAGCACCTGGATAAGCCAGTAGCATTGACCATAGAGAAATTTAATCCTCAGTCACACCTGCCTTCCAAAAATGTCCAACAACCAGATGGATTTATAGGCAAGCATTGGCAAACATGAGAAAAAATAAGAAAACTGACCAGCTCATTTAACACTGGTGGGATAACTTCATACGAAACAAGACAAGTATAAAACAATTATAGACCAACTTTACTTATGGACTTAGATGTAAATATCTTTTATAAAATACTAATAAATAATTCAGTCCTTAGGGGAAATGATAACTAAGTACATTTGCAAACCCATAAATTCTTCTTTCTATTCTCGCATGTGGTAATTTTTTTATTATGGTCAAACATTTGGTATAAGATCTACCCCCTTAACATATGTTAAGTGCCCAATACAGTATTGTTAACTATAGGCACCATGTTGTATAGACAGCAGATCCCTAGAGCTTACTCAACTTGTATAACTGAAACTTTATTTTTATTTATTTATTTATTTTGAGATGGTGTTTCACTCTTGTTGCCTAGGCTGGAGTGCAATGGCATGATCTCGGCTGACTGCAACTTCCGTCTCCTGGGTTCAAGTGATTCTTTTGCCTCAGCCTCCTGAGCAGTTGGGATTATAGGCACACACCACCATACCCAGCTAATTTTTGTATTTTTAGGAGAGACGGGGGTCTCACCATGTCAGCCAGGCTGGTCTTGAACTCCTGACCTCAGGTGATCCACTCGCCTCGGCTTCCCAAGTGCTGGGATTACAAGCATGAGCCACCATGCCCAGCACTCTCTGTTTCTGTGAGTCACTATTTTAGATACCACATAGAAGTGGAATCATGCAGTGTATGACTCTGTTCTCACACTGCTGTAGGGAAACAGCTGAGACTGGGTAATTTATAAAGAAAAGGGGTTTAATTGGTTCACAGTTTTGCAGGCTTTATAGGAAGCTTAACAGTTTCTGTTTCTGGGCAGGCCTCAGGAAACTTCCAATCATGGCACAAGGCAAAGGGGGAATAAGACATTTCACATGGCAGGAGCAAGAGGAAGAGAGAAAGAGTGGGGAGATGCTACACACTTTCAAACAACCAGATCCTTCGATAACTCACTCACTGTCAGCAGAACAGCACCAAGGAGATGGTGCTAAACCATTCATGAAGGACCAACCACCCCCGTGATCCAATCACTTCCTGCCGGCCCCCACCTCCAACACTGGGGATTACAATTCAACATGAGATGTGGACGGGGACACAAATCCAAGCCATATCATATAGCATTTGTCCTTTTGTGACTGGCTTATTTCACTTAGCATAACCTCCTCCAGGTTCCTCCATGTTGTAGCATAGAGATTTCCTTCTATGTTCAGACAGGATAATATTCCCTTGTATGCACACACCAAGTTTTCTTTACCCATTCAGCCACCAACAGACATTTGGGTTGATCCCATATCTTGGCTGGTGTGAATAATGCTGCAGTGAACATGGGAAGGCAGATACCTCTTCAATATTTTGATTTCAATTCTTTGGGCTATATATCTAGAAGTGGGATTTCTGGATCAGATGGCAGTTCTATTTTTAATTTTTTGAGGAACCTCATGCTGTTGAGGAACTGTTGGGAGGAAAAGGGTAGGAGAGAAAGAACAGAGTCCACTGGGACTGATCCTGGAGTACCCAGCAAAGTCCAGCAGGTAGAAAGGACACAGCATGCCTCAGGATGCAGCAGGATTTTCCATCAGGAGAGTGTCGTGTTGAAATGCTGCATTGGGTGTTATAAGCTGGCTGGAGAGTGCAGCCTGAGTGGGCTGGTTGGGCAAGAGTAACGAAGTGTGGCTGCTGGACAGGGTTGTGACGGGGGACAGGAGGATTGCATGGAAATGTGAGAGGCTCTGCATCACATATGTTAGCTTTAGGCTGTGATAGACTGAAAGGTTCAGTAAGGAGCTTGGGGCAATGAGAATGATGGTTCCATGAACAGGAGAGATCTCGTGAGAAAAATGATGAGGTAAGTTTTGAATGCGTTGAGTTTAAGAGGATGGTGAGAGCATCTGAAGGGAGATGTCCTGACTGGTTGGATGGAGAAGAAAGGTGGTCAGATAGGCCAGAGAGCTGGCTAACGGGCGGAGGCCTGGGTACTGCGGCCTGCACAGTGTGGCAAGGCCACCACTGAGTCCTGGCTGAGGAAGCATTAAGGTGTCCCTGAGAGCTGCACGCTAAGGCTCACCTGCCCAGAGGTTCTCGCTGGGCAGGACTGTGTGTGGACATTCTCTAAGCACTGCTAGGTTCTGATCAGGGCTCTTCCACGAAATAGCAGTTCAGCATCTCAGTGGCTGAAATGTATGCTCATTAACATTTCATTTCTTTGGCATTCTGCAAATGGTTTCTGTTACCACGTTTTATTTTCTAAAGGTAATACTTTAAAAAAAAAGACCAGAAGCTGGGTGCGGTGGCTCACGCCTGTAATCCCAGCACTTTGGGAGGTGCAGGCGGGCAGATCACGAGGTCAGGAGATCAAGACCATCCTGGCTAACCCGGTGAAACTCCGTCTTTACTAAAAAATACAAAAAATTAGCCGGGGGTGGTGGTGGGCGCCTGTAGTCCCAGTTACTCGGGAGGCTGAGGCAGGAGAATGGCGTGAACCCGGGAGGCAGAGCTTGCAGTGAGCTGAGATGGAGCCACTGC